>NC_141535.1:187392500-187625000 GCF_021556685.1 Rattus norvegicus
GAGAACTGCTTGGAGAGTGAACACAACTCTTCTGGAATTTTTCTAGCAGAATTTCTGACTTTTGTTGGAGAACCTAAGAATTTTGTCTAGCAAGTTTTTTACTTTAGTCAGAAAACCCATGAGCTACCTAGAGAGTTTTTAGAATCTTTTCTAGCAAGAGAACTGTCTCAAGCAGAGAGACCTGTCTTGAGAGAGAACGGTCTCAAGTAGAAAGCTATCTTGCGTGGACTACAGAGCCAAGAGACTATAGAGATCTGTCTAGGGAGCCATCTTGAGCAAACTACAAAACTGTCAGCTTGTACCCATAATTGTCTTTCAGTCATTCTTTGCCACTCCTAAACACACCTTCCTCAGGATCCCAACTAAGCCAAGGCTGGTCCTTAGCAATTATTAAAGTTGTAATCCCACAATTCAACTTTATTTTGGTATTGGGAGGGAGTTTAGTAGTATAAACCTTCCTCTGAGGAGTTCCCTTTCATATTCCATTTTATCTCCACCCAGAAATTGGGCCACAAACACATGCTAAGGTACTTTGCTTTGCTGTGATCTGCCTGTCTGAGTCGCTTTGAGGTTGGAAGCTGCAGCCTCCAGTTAATACCTCAAAGTGACACGGGGGTGGGGGATATGGGGATGGTGGTGGTAATAGGGAAAGTAGCCTTTGCTCTGTCTCAGCAAGAATTAAACAGCTCTAAGTTGAAGTCTGGGAGCAAAGGGGAGTGGCATTTATCTCTGCCCTTTGTTCTCAGAGCGTTATGTTCACATGGCAAAATGATCATTACAAGTCTGCACATAAATTCATTCAACCATTGAATAAGAAGTCATAACAGAGAATACCTATGTGCATATAAACTAGGAGCAATTATCTGGCCTAACTTTCGCCATTTGTTACTAGCTTATAGGGTCATGGAAAGTTTAAGACTGTAACTAAGCCATCCTTGAAATTTTGTTTAGCTAAACCCAGTCAACATCTTATCTCCTGATTTTGCACCTGGGGTCCTGTGGTGTATATATATCTTCTGTATGACCTTTGGTTAATGGTTTGTGTAGCCTCTTGGAATGTGCCCTAAGTTTTAGAAGTCTGTTGCTATTTCAGAAGCAATTACACAGTTCTGTTATAAAAGGGACTCGAATGACTTTGTTTCCTGTAGTCATTATGAACAATGGTAAACCTTGCATGCTAGATGTTTCTTCAGAATCAACACTATTTGTCTTTGCATAATGTCTGAGTCTGGGGTCTTCCTTCAGTGAGTTTTCAGATCCTTACACCTACCCATAGGCTCTTCTGGTTCTGTATACAGCATTGAAGCTTCCTGGGTAGGTGAAGCTACTGATCCAGAAGTCTGCACCCATACAACTAAGGTAGATTCTGTCTATTCATATACATATCAACATTAATAGTGAGCATACTTATACTGAATTAAGTCCAGACTGCTTTAGTAACAAAAGGTACTATCTAACAATATCTAATACTATTAACTTTCTCTAAAGAGTATAGAGAAGTATGAAGGCATAGACCCTGTGATGTGGATGACCTGGTGAGACACCAATGCCTTGGGTGCAGAGAGGCAAATTTTTGGCTGTGGTAGCATGTGGTCTGGGGGAAAGTCAGGGCATACCTGATGTGGGACACAGAGGAGAATCCTGCTTCCTCAATTTGAGCCTTTAGCTCCTTGAGTTCTGCCTCAGCTTTTCTCTTCTCCTCTAAGTGCTGGTGGATTTCAGCCCTCAGGTGGAGCATTTCCTCCTGAAGATGCCTGTTACCATCCTCTCCTACTGGGGAAGGGGGCTGAAGACATGTGTTCTGGGTCTCCATGGTGGTCAGGCTTTTCTCCAAAGACACCTTGATGAGCTGAAAGAGAATCAGGGTTTCAAGAAGTTAGGTCACTGGAGTTCACTCAAGAACACAAGCAAGGGCAGCTCCTAATGGAAACAAAGACAAAATGGAATGGTCTCTTGTTCAAGTCAGTCATAAGAGGCCCGGGAGGGAGGGACACATGTAGTGAGTAGGAAAGACTTCTTATAGGAAGAAGAGAATCAAGAGGTGGTTAGAAGCACGCGCGCGCGCGCGCGCACACACACACACACACACACACACACACACACACACACACACACACCCTGAATGCAAACAAATGGGGATTAACTTGATCTGACAGTTGTCAATTCTACAGTGCTTCTCTTCATAGGGTTGGAGTACCCTGATAGTCTGCCTCTATGTCAAGGCACTTTAATGACCCTAGAACATGGGCTCCTTGACTGTGAAGATCATGGCCCAAGATGCCAGGATTTGATGGCTAAGCCCCTGCCTGAAACTCAGATTCCAATGAGGAGATGAAGACTCAGGGTTCTAAGGAGGCAGCCAGCAGCCAGTCCCAGAATAAAGGTCATGGGGCTACAGGCAGGGCAAAGCAAGGCTAATTTTACCAACAGTAGGAGAACCACACTCTACAGTCACTGAGGAGTTGAGGGAAGCCACCCCACTGGGCACCCATTTTTCTTTTTCCATTATCACCTTTATGCCATGCTGTCAGCTAAATTCTCTCTATAAATCTAAGCATGACAGAAGAAAACACAGTGGAAAATTTCACAATGCCTTTCTTCATAAGGATCCTCTTGATGTCACTCTGAAATGTTTCATTCAAAACCGACCTTAGGGTGCTTTTCCCCAAGTGGGAAGTTGTGAGTGTTTAGACTTTCTTATCATACACATGGAACTTATCTCTAGGTGATTCCTACACCTTTAAGAGGGTGTTAGAACGACTCAAAATCTGGGTGTGGTGCTACACAGTATTTGACTATTTTGGTGTAAGGTCTTCCTCCTCCTTCCCTCCTTGTCTTTTGCCTTACAGCTTGTATTGGCTTCACTCTCACTAGTACCCAGGCTGAATTTTTGACTCTCCTGGCTCATCCTCCCAGGGCTAGGTTTGCAAGCAGGTGCCATGGCACGAATCTCAACAGACCTTCCCCGTCACTCTGACCTCTCGTTCCTCTAAGGGACAGTATTTGGAGGTTACACTCAACTTCAGGCCAGTCTCGACTCCTACTCTCTACTGCCCCTACAGTAATTTCTGTTTTCTTTTTATCTCTCTCAATATTGTGAGTCATGTTTATCACTTATAAATTTATTCTGGTTATACAGAATCATACTCCAATTACAAAACCATTAAAATAGGTAATGTGCATCTCTGTAAACCGTGTGGTGGTCACCTGACTAATGATGACTCATATAATTAATTATGTTTTATGCATTCATTTAGGTCACCAACATATCCAACAGACTAGGACCCAGAACAAGGTATATGGGTCAGTGATTGATAGAGCAGCTTGGGTGGTCCCAAAGCTATAGTGACCTTTGCTAGTCCTCTTAACAAAGCTAGGTCATATTTATGCTGCAGGTTTCTGGTAGCGATCATACATATCATACTTGTAATGCTATCTAGGGCCATAGCAATTGAAATTGCCAGGTGATATGCAGCCATGTAGAAGAGAGTCACAGATGTAGCTAGAGGCATTCAGTCCCATCTGGGCTATCTGTGTCCTGTTGTGTCCAGACTATAGACAATATCCGTCTCTAAGATTGCTGCCAAGTGTAGTCAGCTGATGCCTTCTCTCCATGTACCACCCAGAGTTTGTAAAAAAAAAAAAAAAAGGATTAGGTGTTGGGCAGGACACTTTTGAAGGCTTATTATCATAGCTTTCCTTACACTGAATAGTCAAATACTGGTTTGTGTGGTGAGGGGTGGCCCATGCCTCTAATTACAGCACTTGGGAGACTGAAGTAGGAGAACTGGAAGCAAGGCTACCCTGGGCTACACAGTGAGGCCTTTCAAAGGTCCCCAAAATAATGAACAGGTAAGTAAAAATGAATGAGTAAACTTTGTAATCCTACCTCTCTATATAAACTATTTGCAACAACCATAACAAAAATCACCATTAGACTTGAATAGGGACAAAATAATCACTCTTTTCTTAACCTTATGCTTGAAAATAGTGTCCAGCTTTAATGAGGCCTATCCATTAATAAAACACCTCCCTGTGTGTGTATTTTATTGATTTCAGCATACCTGTTTTCTTTTAAAGGAAAACATTTTGGTTCATGAAATATGGATGCCAGATGGACCTTAAGGCTCATCTGGTCTGATTTCTCATTTTAAAATAAGAAAACAAATCATCGCAATGATTTATAGACCCAGAGGTGTCCAATATTATGATATGGCAATATGACATATTATAATCTACAAATCTGCATGGCTGCATTCACAGCTATTCTGGGGCATATGGGGCCACAGGCTGAATGCATCAGGTAGAGACCTGGTCATTGTCCAGCCTAATTGGAGTTTTCATAGTTCTGAAAGAAACATTTTTGTTTATTTGTTATACTAACTTCATAATTTAGAATAAATATATGAAACGTGAATTGGGATCGAGGCTCTTTATTAGCTTTTACAAACATCTATGAAAAGCAAGTATCACCATTCTTTTCCTCAAATAAAACCCAGTGTGTGTGATACCAGTGTGACGCCTCTGGGTCCGATTTTAAATTATACTCCTCTTCGTGGCTTTTTGTATCGCCTAACCCCCTTGTGCCATCGCTTCTCTAGAATTTAACCTTTTGAATATTTCATAGACCTACTTCAGATCTGCACTTTTGCTTGAACGGAGCTGCTTGGCTTTTACCTTCTCACTTCATATTCCTCACGTTTCATGTGTCTCAATTTTCAGACAATATTAAAGATATTAAGAAGCCATCATTTCTCAAGTCAGGGTTGGTCATCATTAGGAAAATAAGAAGCACAACCACAAGGAGCTCTCACCTCATGTGTATCAGAATGTTGTTGTGTGTTTTATAAGAAAGACAACATGCAGGAGGCTCTGGGCTCTCTCCTCAGAAACACACACACACACACACACACACACACACACACACACACACACGAATAAGGAAAGAAGAGTAAGAAAGAGCACTCATTCATTATTAGGAAGATTAAAAAAAAAAAAAGCACTAGACAGAACTACTCTGAGGCCCAGGCTCTCTACTTCTGGGTGTACTTCCAAAGGCGCTGAGTCAGCATGTGAGTTGATTTGGGCACGCCCACTCCAACACTATTCACAGATGCTACAACATGGACCCAACAGGGTGTCTATGAATTCATGAGCAAAGGAAAATTAGTTAATCTGTAAAAGAGGGAATATCCTGTTATTTGCTTAAATCTGGAGAACATCAGGCTGTTGTGGTAATTTCTTACCCTGATAAGCCCATATCAAAACACACACAGCCCAGTTATTATGTTTGTAAGCTGTGTCTGGATTGGGCAGATCTCTCCCTGCACTAATTTATCCCCAGCTATGAGACCCCCTGCTACCTGCAGCTTCTCTAGGCCCTGTGGCTGTGCTCCATATTGGCTTCCACCTCCTCTTTCTCATCCCCTTTCCTCCTCTCGCTTCTCTGAGACCTCCAGTTCCACCTTTCCCTTCCACTGCCCAATGACAGGCTCCAGCCTTTATTGGACCAGTTAGAATGGGCAGAAGGTTCACAGGAGACCGCCTGAGTACTTGATCTACCCCTCTTGAGGAAGCAGAATTAACATCAGAATACAAACAGCACAGGGCAACCCGCAACACTAGGCTCACAGAGAACAAAGACCCCCATCTTCCTTAGGTGACTTACACACTTACACATGGGATCTAACACAGCTGAGCCAACCGGAGCAGAAAGAAGAACGGTTGGTGGTGACCAGAGTTTGGTGTGGGGAGGAGGAGGAAGTCACAAGGCTTCATCCCGACAGAAGGAATGGGCTTTGACATCAATTGTTCAACATGGTAACCAGAGTTAGCATTAAGCATGTTTTAAGATAACTAAGTAAATTTCAATATCTCACCATAAAAAATAAATGTACACGAGTGCACATTGTACTTGATTACACTTGTAGTGATTAACTCGGCTTAATTATTTCACTATATATCTGTATATCAAATCATTACATTGTACTCTGTGTATTTAATTATGATTTGATGATAAAATATTACTACTCTAAAACAGCTTTTCTGTTCGGGTTTAGTTTCCTGTGCTCTTTGCTTGTGGACTTGACTTCTGATGAGTTTTTCCCTGCATTGCGAATGTTCAAATGAACCGCAATGGCTGACTTCTCTCCAGTGTCCTTTGTGGCATCTCCTAGGCACTTTTTGAGGCAGGAATTTTGTGAGTAATATATCTAGGGAAGCCGACTATCGTGGCCAGGCTTTCTGAGGTAGCTGACTTCCTAGAAATGAGGAAACAAACTTGACTTTCTTTGACTTTTGCCCAGGAACACACAGCGGCTGTGTTTGTTAGGGAAAGTGCGCAGAGCTAAGTTAAGAGGGAGTGGAGCCAACAATGAAGTTTATCTCCCAAGTATACAATAAGAAAGAGTTCAGATGGGGTTGGGGATTTAGCTCAGTGGTAGAGCCCTGGGTTCGGTCCCCAGCTCCGAAAAAAAGAAAAGAAAAAAAAAAAAAAAGAAAGAGTTCAGAGGCTAATCTTAGAAGAACCATTTCCCTGGAAACAAGCAAACGAATCTTTAGAATCTGGACACACGGTGGTTATGGCAAAGCAAGCTTTATTTAATTGATAACAGGAGAGTCACAACTCAAACCACAGAAAAGATGAACTGAACTCACAAGCAGCTTCATATACAATGTCGTACACCAAGGCTCTTCCTACTCAAAGCTGGAAATCAGTTTTCAAGAAAAGGTGATAGGAAGAAAATGGTGCTTACTCCAAAGATTCCTCATCCAGTGGGTATACTTGTCTACTAAGAATAAAGCCCTGATCTGAAGGTTTGCTAACCTACAATCACACTGAGCACTTCCTACGCCAAGTACCAAGACAAGAACTGTGATGCCCAGAGCAAACGTCTACTCCAGGATGCGTGTAGAAGGTACTGACCTTCTCAAAGTAGAGTCGGGTCATCTTGGTGTGAGGCTGTAGGAAAGGAGACTGGGGAAGAAAGGGCTTTACAAACCAGTTTTCCTGCAAGGCTTGAGCAGCAGGAGTAGTTAGAGCACAGCACCGAATCTAATGGTGGTCATCAGGGTCTTCTGTTTATTTAACCTGACGCTACAGCTGCTATAACCATTGTGTCCGGCCAACATCCCAATCCGTTTTAGAGTAGACTTCTGCCCGTCCTGTGTATTCTCTCACCCAAAGGTCCTTGATGAAATCAGGGAGGGAGGGGCAAAGACGTCTGTGCACCTGGGCAGCGGTATGTGTAATTAAAACTGTAGCAGATTAGTCAGTGAGGAGGACTCAGAAGAAGCAAACTGAGAAGAGCAGCTAAAGCAAAATGTTCCAGAGAGGAGTAAAGGGTTGTCATGGCTACAGCAACAGAACGGAGATCTTGATAGAAAGTAAAGAAACTTGTGATGATGTCTGATGTGCCAGACAAACTTGGGTCCTCAGGAGCCCCTAAGGATACCAGATCCTATTCAGTCAGGGTCTGTGGGCACTTGGCCTCTTCCTGTCAGCTTAATGGAGGTCTCCTTTTTTTCTCACACAGAAAATGTACAGGCAGACCCCTAAGCCTCGTTTCCCCTACAAGTGTTCCTAGTGGCCCCAAGGAAGATAGCACTAGGAAAGTCCAGCTTCTTTCTAGCAATGGTCCTCATCGCTGCAACAACTTAAGAGCCACAGGCATTTAGATGTGACAGTTAAATGTCACCAGGCGGGGGAGAAACACTCAGTTTCATGATCACTAAAGATGACTTAGGTTCTGAGATCCAGGATGTTCAGTCTTGGCCTTGAGACCTTACACTTTCTCTGATGGTGGGCCAGTGCCAAATTCTGAGGCTTGGCAGGGCTGGCTACTGGGTTGCCTGTCAGAAGACAGAGCAAAGCTCTCTTCTATTTCACTGAGAAAGATCCCTGTCACGGAGGCCCTCTGATCCTCTGGGAGTTTCTCAGCCAGCACTCTCATCAGGCAGGCTCGAGGCTTTGCTGTTCCCCCAGACAGCTCTTCAATGCCTCCCCGTTTTCTGCTTCATCGTTTGCCCATAAAAGCCAAAGAGGGGAAGCATCCACTGTCTTGTGAGTGAAAATTCTTCTGCAGCTAAAGCTACAGACGGTAAACAGGGACAAAGGTGGGTAGGGAGGGGTAAGAAGCAGATATGAGAAATGGGGGTAGTAAAAACAAATAGTCTGAACAGAGAAAGAGCGAGGGAGAACGGGGAGCAGAACGGGGAGCGGGTTACATAAAAGATGTCCTCTCACTCCCAGCGCACTAAGGCTGGAGGTGAGAATCAGATCCGAGACTGTGCCTTCCACCCTGGAAACCCTCACACCTGACACCGACTTACTTGCTGGTGGCTGTTGTGTGCAGCCTCCTCCTCAATGCTGTCTGTGAACTGTGTGCTTGTATCTTCAGTCTCATCGCCTGCAGTAGCACCTGGAAGAAAGTCCAGAAGAGAAAGGTGACTCCTTCACAGATGGCTGACAGACGGACGGCAGGTACAATTACACACTTTGCCGTCTACCTCTGATTTCTTCCGTTCTTTGTGCTCTTGGCCCTCCAGTGGAAGGGAAGACTGAGCCAAGCCTTCTATGTCATCATTACTTTCTTTCTAATACTAAGGGTAAACCTCGAAAGAAACTCACTTTGGCTATCCAGCTATACTTCGGAAGCCTTTAGAGTAACTCTTTCCTAGTTCAATGAATTTTTCTCCATTCTGCTTACAGAGTAATGTCCTCATAACATGGCCAGACATCACTAACTTTTCTTCCACCATTGACTGATGAGCAGGGCCCTTATTTCCTGAGATCTGGGCAGCCCCTCTCCTCTCACACTCCTCCACTGTTGGGATGGGGTCTGTGTGTGCATAGGGTGATGTTATCTCTGAGGAAGTCATCTCTGGGGTTCTGCATCTCACAGAGGTCCAGATCAGGATGTGAGGCACAGGGTGACCCGGGGGCTTTCTAATTCCTTCCTCTAACCACCCCTCCACAGCACTCACACACACACTCTCTCTCTGTGCTAACATCCGTTGCCTGGAAGATTCTCTGCATTGCTCTGCTCAAACACTATAAAGTCTCATTCATTCATTCATTCATCGTCCAATGATGTGCTGGTTTCCCTAGAGTACAAGCGCCTATATCCTGCTGCAAAGGACAAGAAGCTGCAGTTAGAGGTCTGGGCAAAGATCCAGGCTGGGCAAGACAGACTACACTGAGGATGACATTGTTCTGTATCTACACTGCTTTAGACAGAAGATTGTGGTCAGGAGTTTATATTTAAATGGCCACGTGTAGCTAGTAGATACCATACAGGATGGTACCAACATGTAGTGTTTATTCCTTTTAAAATTGATTATAATAAAAGATCATCGATGAAATTCCATATTAAGAACTGTGACCCACATTACTGATTCCCTCCCTCAGAACATCAAAGAATATCTACTGTGATAGTTTTGTATCTCATGGAGTTTGCCAAATTAGGGAACATTAAGATCTAGTTCTCTCCCACCTCCGCAACCAACCTGTTAAAATCCTCTTTTATCTCTACTGAGTGACCTGGGCCACTCAAAGAGACTCTGTGGTTAGTCTAAGATTACAAAGCTGGTTCTGGCTAGATTTGGGTTAGTCAATCAAGTGTCTGGACTCAGGATGGCAGATCTCAGTTTCTTATAGTGACAAATCTGATTGCTTCTTTCATGACCAAAGATCTCCATCCTGAGCTCAGTCAGATCCTCAGAGATGAAATGTGAACACGAAGGATGCTGTCCACAGCTAGAACGGCTGTACTTCTTACCTTTCTCAGGAAGCCCGAACTACTGCACACCAAGCAGAAAGTGAGCATTTCATATCTACCTTCCAATTCTTAGAGCCTGCAAGTCTGTGTGAGTGCATTTGCCATGACCTTCTCATCTCATCAGTGGACTACGGTTAAGGGGTAAATGTGCAATTCTAAGAGCATAAAAGGTTCCCAGGCTTCACTGTGAACTCTGCTTTCACAGGAGAGCAGGACTCTGTCTGCCACCAACCAGGAGGCAGCTCTCCCACCCGGCATCTTTAGAGACCCCCTGCAGTCAGCGTACAGCAAGATCATCCAACTACTTCTTTAAATGGCAGAACCAGCTCCCGAGGTCCTGGTAAACAGAGGTGACTGACATCTTCCCTAAGCCTGAGTTGCTTCAGGAACCCACTACAACCCGAATGCCACACCATTGACATCTGTGTCATATTTAGGAAAATTTGTCCCCGTCCCACAGTCAACATGGCATTTCTCCCCCTGCCAAGAAAATGAATTTTGCCACTCACTGACAGATCTGGAAAGCAACTTTGCTCATTGTCTCCCTATAGAACTAGAAAATGACTCTGAGAGGGCAAGACAGCTCTGTGACATCAGCACTCTCATGGCAGTCTTGCTGTGCTGTGCTGTGCTGTGCTGTGCTGTTCTGTGCTGTGGTTGTCTCTGTGCTGAGTCATATCCCTAAGTCATCCTGCACCAGGTTCCAGGAGGAAGATAGGGGAACTTTTAGCTGCTAGAACCATATTTTGGCTACTCCTCTTTAAACCAGTGGGATGGGACAGGGTGCCTTGTTTTTGGCTTCATCAGAAATCTGATACAGATAAAAGAAAAATATGCCTGGGCTAGAGAGATGACTCAGTGGTTAAAAGCACTGACTGCTCTTCCAGAGGTCCTGAGTTCAAATCCCAGCAACCACATGGTGGCTCACAACCATCTGTAATGGGATCCAATGCCCTCTTCTGGCCTGTAGGTGTATATGTAGATAGGGCATTCAAACACATAAAATAATTAATCTTTTTTTTTAAAGAAAAGAGAAAAATATGCCCACTCATCCCAACCCTCTACTACATGGAGGTTTTGTTTTTACCTTAGTGGAGCTTAATTAGTTACTCTGCTCTTTGCTGAAACTAAAAATGCTGAAAATGTGTTTGAGAATAAAGCCAAAACCCGAAAGAAAATAGAGTAAAATGCGTGTGTTGTCTCACACAAGCTCCTATTTAGACGTGGTCATTAGACATTATTCTTTCTGTTATGATTTCAATTTTTTAATGGGTGGAATTATTTTAGGGCTGCCATGTGGCTCAGCGTTAAGAGTCCTTGCCTAGTGAAGCCATTCACTGGCTTGATGCCCACCTCCACATAAAACCAGGCCTGGTGGCACACACCTGTTACCCCAGTACCTGGAAGGGGGGAGCAGGAGCGTCAGGAGGTGTAGGTTTTCCTCAGCTGTACAGTTTGTTTGAGGCCAGTGAGACCCTACCCTCACTCCCTGCCTCCAAGACAAAGAGAAAAGAATGTTTTAGAAAGGAATCCCTTTTTCAAGAGTTTTACAAGGCAACTGAAGACTCCCTTCATAACTATCTTGGGCTAGTTGAACATTTTAGTTTAAGTGGAAGATACCAACGCTTTCAGAACTGACCGTCTGCTCATGTTTGGTAATGTATGAGATTCCTTGAGAGCTAATGGCCTGCCCATTTCCAATAGCCTTGCTTCTTTGAGCCGAAGTTTTACATGTCAGCACACACACGTGACAAATGTCATCGCTCTCATATTCAAGCCCTCAGTGGACATTCTCAGTGTGCTTCTTAGACATTCCTAGGCTCCAAAGCACACAGAATGGAGGCAATACCACGCTCTTCATGGGTACTTATTTGTTTTCTACCAGCAGTATGATTTTACAAAGTATGCAGACATAAAGCAAGGCTTTAAAGTTAACACCTTCAGTGTCACTGAAAGTTAAGCAGTCTGCAAGCACAAGGTGTTCTCACCAGTGAGGCGGAGACTCACTCTTCTGTGGTATTTTTAAATTGAGGATGGCATAGTGACTAAGAATGTGGACTCGGGTGCCAGTCTATCTGTTGGAACCTGCTTTTGCCTCTGGTTATGCGACTTTAATTAGGGTTAGAAGTTGCTATCTGTTCCAGGCAGCTCTTGTCAACTTGAGACTTCAAAGGGTTTGCTGATGCTGTTTGCTCGGTACACTGTGTAATCACTGGGCCTTATCCTTAGACAGTGTCGTTTTGCTCTTGCTGGTGAACTGAAGTGATCCTTGGGCCGAGAGGTCGAGGGCTAGCAAGGCTGGAGGACATAACCTAACTAAACCTGGGCAGCAGGGCTAAGAGGTAGCCCTGATGTTACTGATTCTACCTGCATGCCTTTCTTTCTGAATTGCTGCTTCATAAGATGTGTGGGAAAGCCTAGGCTGTCAGAAATCCAGGGTGATCCCTTTGGAAAAGCTGCCATTGTCAACATCAAATTAGTGCCACTATGAAATGCCACTATGCATGAATAAGCTTCATAGGAAACTTTATGCATTTTCCTTTTAGCTCTTAGTCATGTGAAAACTGGGTAGGGCCAAGGCGTTCTCCCCAAATTCCACTCTATGGTCATTATCTCCCTTAAGTTATTTATTCCCACAGTAACTTCAAACATGGCTGGGTCATGTGTAACTTATTCTGAAAATGAATTTGAAGAGTTGAAGCTCACAGTCAGTGTAAGTGTGTAAGGCCACTCCTTCCTCAAGGAGCCAGCATGGCCCTCCCTGGTCCACCTCACTTTTGCTCCCAGGCAGTCTGCCTTGCGCTCATTATTGGAAAACTCACATTTTCACATCACAGATGAGGTCTTGCAGGCTCAGTACCATGATGCTGCATGAGAATCAAAGATGAAATTCTCTATAAAGCTTCTCCTGCATCCATCCCCTTCCATACTGTGTTGATGTCAAGATTCTTACACTTCTCCTTAGCTTCTGCTGACTTTTTTTTTTTTTTTTTTGGACAGATTCTGGTCTTGGTAAATTAGTAACAGAGCTCTATTCCCAGCAGCCAAGCCTCTTTATGATGTACCTCTGTCTTTCAAATGTGTGTTTCCTAAGAGGGTTGTCCAGAGTGAATATTACCAAGAAGCTGTGTTCAATGACCGAAAAGCCAATAATAATCAAATGACTACCCAGGGTACAGAGCCTCAGTAGGACTCCCCTGTCTACTTTTCCAGCAGGTTGTTTATTCAATGTCTCACCTATCTTAAAGTCCCAGGCCATGCATAAATGAGGGCCATCCTGATAAGACATGTCGAGTCTCTATCTTATAAAGTGACTATCCTGTCAAGGACTCCTCCATTGGTGGTGTCTTTTCTTCAAGGAACAGAAGAAGCATGCTCTTGGAGGGACATTAAAAGATGGCACTACAGCAACTAGTTCTCTGCGTTTGCTACTTCTCTTCAGCAAGGAGAGCGAGAACAGATTTTTAAGACTTAACAAAGCCCCAACGCACTGCTGCAGAAGAGTGCAAGGTTGGGTTTTGTTTGTTTCGATTTCTTTACACAAATTCCTTTCCTCTTCTTTAAACAAACATGCATGTGTGGGGTCTGGTTCTGACTTGGAAATTTAGTACAATGATCAACAGACTGACTCCTAAAGAGCTTTCCCTATCATTTCTCACAAATCTTTAAGAACGAAACCAAATAGCTTCTGTTGGCCTTTGATTCTTTCATTGGATCAGTTACAAGTTTCGGTGTCTCAACTAATCTAGCTGATGTCCTAACACATACAAAAGAGTGCAGGTTCCACAGCACAGCTGTTTACTGTTTACCAGCACAGTTACATGAAGGATGGGCTTTGAGTAGGCTTACCCTGGAGAGGAAAGCCCTGGAGATAACTGAGTGCCCAGTGATCACGTCACATCCTTCATCTGATGTTGCTAACCACCTTCTCCCAACAGCCCCCCAGAATCTCACGTGATAAAAGCGAGTAACATTGCTTTTTATTGTTAAATGGTACCTCAGACATTGAAATGCATGGCCTAGAGAACACACCTGTCTACATATGGTCTCCTAAAGCTCAAGGTTGAGCAGGAAATCTCAGCTGCAGGTATACTCTCAGCCACTAATGGCAAATCTACCTGTCTCTGCCAAGTCTAGGGAACAGGGCTCATGTGTCTAACACTCCTCAGACTCACTTAGATAAAACATTCTGTGATACTGTTGGACAGCCTATTTTATTTTTCCAACTTTAGCACAAGGAGGGCAGATAATAGTTAATAATTATTAATTATACATATAAAAGTTAATAATTTCAGGAATTTTATTTTAAACAATGAGAAGGGAAAAAAAACAAGTGTATCACTTTGTAAATTGAATTACTCTTACCTGAAGTCTGGTAAGACCTTGGCTATGAAGTTTTTGATTTCCCTTCCATGTCTCACTCTCTGCTGCCGGTAAATTCCAATGCTAAGTTTTATTTGGAGAACTCATCCTGGCTTGTGTGATTATACAGAAAAAACTAAGGACTTACCTTCTGCCACTGCTCAGGGGCATACAGGTCTTGCGTTCATTTTCTAACTACAATGGGATGCTTCAATTAAACCATTGTTGCAAATGGCAATAGAGACTTCAGTCCGCAAGCCAGAATGTGGTGAGATCTGAAACTCTTACCCTAGAGAAGTCATTGCCATGTTCGACCTACTTGTGCACCTTTGCTTTTACTACTTGACTGCCACGGACGGACTTTGTTTCCAGGTGCTTTCTTTTCCTAGAGTATAAATGGGTCTAGGCTACCAAAAGGAGAAGAAATGTTTGCTGAGCTTCAGCTGAAGAGAAATGAGGAAATGTGTGCTTGAGTCTCTAAACAGGAGACTCTTAACTCCATTTGTCCTGTGACAGTATTTGAGTCACAACATGGCTTTCCCTGCCAGCGAACCTGCTAAATACAACTAAGACCCTTGTTGAAGAGACAGCTGAGGGTTGGGGGAGTTCCGAATGTGAAAACTTGGTGACTCTCGCCTATAAAAAGATCATGAGAATAGAGATTTCTCACAGGAGTTTTGAGTAGGTAGGTCTAGTTTTTTAGAACGGTGGCATCCAGAGGAATGTCTGAGCAAGAGATCGGAGTTTTGCAGTGACAGCTTAAGAAAAGCGAACTTGGCTTAATGGTCAGGCGCTTCAGCCAGCCAATCAAATGCTACTTCTGAGAAGGAGGCAGGTGTCAGCGCAGTGTGACCTATCCTTCTCTTCCTGACCATGACACTCCAGTGTGCAGATTAGGACGGAGAGAGCTGAGTCAGTTTTCTTAAACTATTTTCATGCTGACCCTAGCCCTCACTGCCTAGAGACTGCCCAGAGCTAAACACAGTGCTTCTCTGCTCAGAAGCCATGCACGTGAGAACTCTAAGTCCACTCTACCAAAACCCTCCTAAGGAGACTCTCTCTGAAGGTGGGTTTTGATTTCCTTTACCCTTAAGAGGTCTCCTTCTGTAGATCATAGAGCTGAAAATGTTTTAAACTGTAAACAAGGATAATGAACTTTCCCTATGATTAGCAGCACTAAAAGTTTGCTGCTGTCTATCCCTGAACAGAGGGATGTGGGTATGGAGACGGATGAGGCAGACGTGGGGGGAATGAAAAGCAAGCATGCAGCATGCCAAAGCGGAGAGGACATAGTCCTTTCCAGAGGTCATAACGGCTGAGTTGCTGAGGACGGGATGTCAGGAGACGCTGAATGCTAGAAGCCCACCAATTGGTTTCAACAATATCAACAGCCTGCAGCAGAGGCAGCTCGGTGGTGCAGCACTTGCCCAGCACAAAGCTCTGGGTTCTGTCTCCCAAAGTCAGACACAGCAAGAAGAGGGAGTTTAGAGAGAGCATGACAAAAAGACTTACATTTTATTCCTTAATGCATCTTCTTATAAGCCACTTTCAACCCCATAGTTCTAGAAACTAGACTCATCTACTTGACCCCTTTACAACCGTCTGCAGTATTTCCCTCTGTTTATAAATATGAGATAAATGAAACCTATCAATAATGGATTTGTTTTTAAAGTGCTATGGTTCTAATTAAACAAGGCTAAGGGAAGAATCTACTTCATTATTTTTCTTTCAAGAAATTTCCTATTGGAGCACAAACTTCTCTAAGAACTTGATGCTTTAAATCTAAGTTTATTGTGACATTAAAAAAATCCAGACAAAGGCAGACAAATTCAGCTAACATGGTCCACACTCCTACAGAGCAATGAAGATTATAGCATGCTAAATCCAATTATGTGGTAGGAATGACATGTAGAATCACAGTACCGTCCACCCGTGGCTCACACAGTTCAATTCATCAGAACTGTGCTCAGTAGCCAGGTGTCGAATTATTGCACAAGCTTGCGGGCCCAGCACGTTCCCTCCAGGCAGCGAGGTCTCCTGCCTCATTCTAGCATCAGGACCAGAAAGTCAGTACCAGATTTTACAGTCACATTTATGGAATCCATAACAAACTTAATTTACTTGTCTACCAACCTACTCTCGTTAGAGGTCGGCAGATGCACTAATTGGTAACCTTCATTATTATACTCACTGTGAACCCCTAGGACCCTAGAGTACCTACAGTTGAAACTTAATAGCAGCTTTGCAGAACTTTGTTGTCTCTGGTAAAGTTGAGTAAACACATTTCCTAATTGCCTTGTATTGACCTTACAGGCTTGTCCTTAATTGATTGACATGTCTATAGCTCAACTCTATCATCCTCTTCCTTGTTAGTTACATAAAGTTTTGTTCAGGCAGGCCTTAAAGCATCTTAGCCTGGATGTTCTGCGACTGAGAACATCGGATGGTTCTGCTCAGACCTCCTCTACTGTTATATTAAATAATTCCTCTTGCCGCTAAAGGCTGTTAAAACCGTAATAGCATATCTACTATAGGAAGGCCAAGACTATCAATCTGTGAACTA
Organism: Rattus norvegicus; assembly: GCF_021556685.1. Lineage (NCBI taxonomy): Eukaryota > Metazoa > Chordata > Mammalia > Rodentia > Muridae > Rattus > Rattus norvegicus. The sequence goes on from NC_141535.1 coordinate 187,409,205, forward strand.
CTTCATCAGAAGATTTCAAAGTGCTTCTCTGCTATTTTCTTTCCGTCCACTTCAGATGGACGAATACTCATCTGCTAAAGACACAGCTGAGGTTACAGAATCTTGAGTAGAATTTAGAATGCAACACATGCCATGTCAACACATGGATGTAATGTGCCGTGCCAAAAAAGGGGGTGGGGAGGAAAGGAAAACTCAGTCTAGCTTAGGAAGGGGACTCAGTCTTTCTCCGGGTCTGGAAAAGCCTGAACCTTACACCCTTCAGCAATAGGAAAAAGTAAGATTCTGGTGCAGAATCCACAGCCCTTGCAAGTAACCTGTTACTTTTCATAGTCTTTTTTTTTTTTTTTTTTTTTGGTTCTTTTTTTCGGAGCTGGGGACCGAACTACTTTTCATATTCTTGACATTTAAGATGCTAGAAATGAAATCTTCAGTGCCCTTTCTCTATCTTGTCCCAAGGAAGCAGACACTTACATGTGGACCTCTGAGGCCTCCTTCTGAGTGACCTGAACACGACAGTATCTCTCATCAACTTCTTACTCCACTATGAAGAAACACTTCCACCAAGAAGTAGAGGATGCCACCTGGTTCACCTCCAAATGAGCATCCAGGAATTATACTTTCCTGTGATCTTGGGATACCAGAAAATTGCACTTGAGGGGGTTGCTGACAGCTAGGGGTAGCAGCCACGCCTCTAATCCCAGCACCCAGAAAGTAGAAGTGGGCTCATCTCTGTGAGTTCAAAGCTAGTCTGGTCTATACAATGCATTCTAGGCCAGCCACAGTGAGATCCTGTCTCAAAAAACAAATAAATACCAAAAGACAAAACCAAAATTAAAAAAAAAATGGAGGGTGGGAAATATCACATAGAAGATGATCATTTGAATTCTGATTTGGGAACCTGTTTTTAAAGTCATGTTCTGACTAAAGGCCATGCCTGCGGCTTGAAGAAAACCTAGTCCAGTGAAGAGCGTGAGCTGTACTGACTTTCATGGACTGGAGCGTGCTGTCCACTGATGAGCTTTCATCTAGACACTCAACTCTGAAGCGGCCTTCGAGGGCAGACTTTACTAAGACACTTATGGCCTCTGCTCCTGAGCCCCGCCCATGTCCTCCTGCCTAGTTCTTATCTTTAGTAGGGTTATACCACTCCCCAAAGCCACTCTCACGGATTCTCACTCTCTCTCCCTAAACCTAAACTCATACTTTATTTCTTTATTTGATTAAAAATTGCTTTCAGAGAGCAGGATTCCACTGGATGGCAAAAATAATACACACACATGCATTTGATGACATGACATGGGGCATGTGGCATGGGTGGTGAGATGGGGATAAACTTTATTGGCCCATGGGGTAAAGGAGTGAGGACAGGCCAGGGAGAAGAGCGGTGTGAATGGGAAATTAAAATGGAATGACTTAAGATGTGCAGTGTGCTTCATGACCTCGTTAACTAAGAGCCAGGTCTGTGCAGGGAAGAAAGGAAGTATGGCTGCTTCCTTTGCTGCTCCTGACGGCGGGCCTATCGTTACCGTTAGTGAGTCACACTGGGTCTGTGAGGCCACACACAACTCTCTCTGGTTAGTACAAGCAGGGTCTCCTCCGGGGCTGCGGTGTGACCCGCAGTGCTCAGAAGGCATGCTTGTGACGACCTCGCACACTCCCCAGCTCCCCACCTCCAATGGCGGCCAGGGTCTCCAGCCTGCTTAAGCGCTCCAGGCTTCTTCCAAGAACTTCTTCTAGTCGACTGCGTAACACCTGGGCCCCTTCCAGTTCCACCTGCAGAGTTCGGTCTCTCTCAGAGCTGATTGCCATGCCACATGGAAGGAAAACGGTTAGCCATCACTATAGAGTCCATTCACTTCCACAGAGCCACCTTTGTCACTATGAGATGTCCTAAGGTAACTTAGTCTCCAGGCCACGATAAGTGAACGAATGTACGAGCTAAACAAGGCCTGCACCTTTCTATAAAGCTTGTCTTTTTATCTAGATTCTGGGCCACCTGCACACAAAAATAAGAGACATTTCATTATGTGACTGAGAGTTTTAGACTGAAAAATGAAAAACCCAAGGAAAATTAAATGTCAGCTGAGGGCTGGGGCCTGTTCTGTTGACGGTAGCTCACAGACATTGCTGAGAGCCCAGTTCCAAGGACGAGCAGCATTCCAGGTGCTCAGTGACACCCTCCCCCTGCTTTCATTTTCCTGAGGTGGAAATAAAACATTTCTAAAGCCCAATGAGAAATTAGGGAAAACTGAGTAGAAACTTTAAAAACTATTGAAGGAACGAACAAGGCCAGGAAGGAGGCTAGAAAATATCCTGAAGGCGCTCTGAAAGGAGCCATAGAGATACAGTATGCATAAGGCAAAACGGAGAAGTGTCAGAAAATATGGTTCTCAGGGCGCTTACGGTGTCTCTGGGTGGAGTCACCACAGCACACACAGTCCCTTCAGTCATTAAGCTGGTGTTAGTGCGCTGACAGCCTCACTGCTGCAGCAGAGCAGGCTTTAGCAGGACATGGACAGAAACGGGAAGGCACCCACGGAGCATCCTCTCTATGTGAGGCACTCTTCAAGACCCCTGACCTGTCTTCTTGGCTAATCTCTGCAGTAGTAATGGGAAAATCTATTTCTAATTTAGGATGTAGACGCTAAGGCTCAGGCCAATCAACACAAATCACAAGTAGTAGCGTCCTTTCGTTCTCCCTTTAGTACTTTAAACGTAGGTACTTAATAAAAAAGAGAAGGAGGAGAAAGAATGAAAGTTGAAAGTAAGCGAGCCAGGCAGCTCTCTCTTACGTCTCTGGTTGGGCATGGAACTTGACCAGGCTGCTGTAGAGCTGCCGCTCAGCTTGCAGGGCCTCGTTGAGCCGACTCCGTTCATCCACTAGTCCTTCTAACATCAGCAGCAACTACGGAAGGAAGAGACAGGCAGCAATGTGGAAATGGCAAAACAAGCCCTGAAGCACCGTGAGTCCCGAGAGACAAAACATGGTATGTCAGCAGATGCTGTGACCAACTGTCATTGTGACTACTTTGTCTTTCTACAGTTTTTGAATTAATATTATACCCATTATTGTTCTACATCTTAAAAACTATTAGTCAATTTCAAACATGAGTGAGGAGAGAGAGGGAGGGAGGAGAGAGGTAGGGAGGAGGGAGAGACAGAGAGAGAGAGGGTGCAGAACCACTGGAAGGAGTTAAGCCGCAGGGCGGGGGTGAAGGAAGGCATGGACGAGCAAGAGGGAAGCAGTGAGAGCTTGGTATGGTTTCCAGTCTTCGCTCAGTAGTTACTGAGCATCCCCACATCATCACACGCACTGTTCTAGTTTTGGGGAGAGCTTAGGAAAGACATTCACCACCCAGAGGCAGGTGCCACTGTAAACCATAAGCCATGCCGAAGGCTACTGTGGGAACGTGTAACAAGCAGAGCTGTTAGTGCCAGACTGGCATGGGTGAGTGTTGAGACAGAGTCTGCCAGGCGCAGCTGAGGTGGACTTTCTGGAGAACCTGGAACTGAGAAGGTTAGACATGGGGTAGAAGCTACAGAGGAACAGTGACCTACCTGTTGTCTCCTGTTCCCTGACTCTTCCTGACCCTGGGGTTCTACCTACCTGTTGTCTCCTGTTCTCTGACCCTTCCTGACCCTGGGGTTCCACTGAAGCAACTTTTTCCCGAAGAAGTAAGACCTCTTGGGTCAGGCGCTCCATGGCTGGCATATCTTCAGGGTCAACCAGTTGCATTTGCAGGTCCTAGAAGAAACACAAGCCAATGTAAAAAAACTGTAATAACGTTACTCACAGAGCAGTGAGGGACAGATCTTTCTGCTCTTTTCAAGGCCAAAGGATTCAATATGTTCCCATCTTGTGGGAAGCTGCCCTATAGACAGCTGAGTTACAAACTAGTCTAGTGGTTTTAAAACAGCTTTGAGAGACCTTTATGAGGTCTTCTTTTATCTGTATGTTCCTGGTCAGGGACTCCAAGTCAGCAGCCTGCACCTGCAGCTCTTCCTCTTGCACAGCCATCATGGACTGCAGGGCAGACAATTCTATCTGTGGAGAGAGGAAAAACCGGCATGAGAGGCAGATGCTTTCTCTTGTAGTACTAGGCAATTAGCTAGTACTACAAGAGAAAACTGGAGAATAGTGCTGTGGGTCAAATCAATAAAGCATGAGTGTGGGACAAAAGAAACAAGCACCTTTAATAATGTCTTCTATTACTGTAACAGCTTTAGTTAATGGCTTCACTGGGATATTTAGAAATTGGTTACAACCAGCAGAAGCAAGAAGAAATGGAGTTTGTTATGTAAAGGTTCTGCTAACACAAGAAAACATGGCAGATTTACAAAGCCTGCATTTATACCCTTTAATGAGTTACTAAGGTATTAAGGAGCTGCAGCTACTGACATCATCAGGGATCACCAAACCACACGCCTCCCTGTGCAGAGCATGCAGCCAGTATGAAGAAACCTCACCACCCATTACACTGCAGGCACTAAGCTCTCTGTTGCATTCCCTTCCCCCAAATGACAGACGTGATAACGGAGCTCAGTAAACCCCATGGTGACAACCGTCCCTGCTAACATTCACTGTACGCTTACTATGTTCCAGGCATATCTGCATTACCTGCATGTGGTCCCCTCGACACACCTACTGATCTGAACCCCTCTAGTCCATTCCTACTTCAGTACCTGCCGCTTGACTGCAGCGTACCTGGCTCTGTGCTGAGCAGGAGCCTTTGCTCCTACTACTCTGCCAGCCTGCAGTATCTTTCCCTGGCTGTGGTCTCTCAGGTGCCAGGCTGCTCAAGAAGCGTTGGGACCCTCACCTAAGGTGATCCTTATGTATGTTACTTTTCCCTTGTCACTTACTACAGTGTTACCTTATATATACATTAAATTAAATTACCTTACAATCTATAACTACAACATTTAAGTTATTCATTTGTTTAGTGTCTGGTATCATCCTAGAGGAATTAATTACACAGATGCCCTTCTGCTTCCCTCAGGGCAAGCTGCCTGTGACTGGATAGGTCAATTCCAGTAACTCAGGAATACTTGGTGCTGGCAGCAAGTCTGCATCTAACACTTTATGTCAATGATACAGTTGATAAAATATCTGTCAGTGATTTTTCTGAACTAAGGAATGGAGATGTGTATGATAACTATTGGGCCCCCTTCAGTGATTACTACGATTACATATCTCAGTATTTGCACTGTTAAAGAAAACAACAGGACTGGGGTGAAGGTGCAGTGGGTAGAGCACTGGTTGCTCTCCCACATGACCCAGGTTTGGTTCCCAGCACCCTCGTGGCAGCTTTCAACCATTTGTATCTCCAGTCTCTGGGAAGCTGATGCCCTCTCCTGCCTTCTGCAGGTCCAGGCACACATGTGGTATACAAACATACATGGGGAAAAGTACCCATATAAATAAAGTAAAAAAAATTAAAATTAATAAGAAAAAGGAAATGATCCACAGAAGGAAGAAGTACTGAGGCCCTCAGACAGAGGGACATGGCTTCAAGTCCTAGCAAGCTGCCAACAGGGTTCTTATTGAAGCCTAGTTCCCTCATCTGTGGTGAGAGTGTTTTCAGGGCCGCGGAGGACTATAGAAAACGTCTTTAAAACTCTTGGCATGTGGCAGTGAAGTCAGTGACTGATGGCTCGGTTGCTATCCCCAAAGAGTAAGGGGTGTCCACAGACAGTGGAAAGCCCATGTGGCTGTTGGCAAACGCCCAGTGTTAGAGGGAATATGGAATGGTCTGGGCTCAGAAGGAAGTGGTTGATTAACGACACATAAAGTTGAGCAATAGGAAGTATTTACTCAAAATACCATTCACAGTCCCTGCTTTTTATGACCCTCAAAATAGGCCAGAAGCAAAAAGGACGTTATGCTAGATTGGGAATGCACAAGGAGAAGAGGAATGGTGTGTGGGAGCCACAGTGCCACACGCAAATCTCACAGAACCAGAGCAGGAAGGGCAACTAGGGGATTCTTGAAGCAGTAATTCTAAAATACTACATGCTCATGTCTTCAAAAATGAGTTATATAATATAAATCTGTAAGAAAAAAACATGGCAATGAAACTGAGAGACACAATCTGGACAGCAGTGTTATGGTAGAGATTAAGTCATGACAAAATCTGAGAAGCCAAGCTTTCCAGAGTCACCCTAGGGATGCAGGACACCCAGTGACCTAACCTGATTGCTACACATGAGTCTTCAGTTCAGTCTGTCCATCCGTGCAGCACTAAGCTGTCTTCTAAGCAACATCACAGCTGGATATGCAGCTGCTTGTATCAGGAAGACTGAGGATCTCTAAGAAAGTGGTGGGCAACTCCACCACAGGCAGAATCACAAACATTGGGGGGAGGGAGCATCTGCTGGAGGAAATGTCTCCGTAGGCAGTACTGGGGTATTAAGGTTTGAGTCTCAACCTCAAATACGGCATTATGCTGAGCTGCTACATCATATTTAAAATAATTAGCATTTCTATCTTTTTACCCACAATCTAAGGACAACAGCACCTACTTCACATGGAGCTGTGAGTTTGGGCCCTTGAATAGCACCGCACACGAGAAGAATGCCCAGTAGTGGTGCTCGTGCTTACGCACCCCTTGTTTACTGTGTGCAAACTTCACGGGTCCGATGCCATCCTTCCGGGCAAGAGCCATAACCTGTCTGCTGGCACAGAGGCTTTACAATTATTTTATTTGCTTACTGATAGGAAGGATAGACAAAAAGATATGGCGCCTCCCAGGGCCGTGAGAGCATGCTGTTGGGGTGATAAGGGGGCATACAACAATTTCCGTTTCTCTCCAAAGACAAGAAAGGCATACCCTGAATTTGGAGTCGGGCATTAGACGTGGAGAATCACAATGCTTAAAATATAAACCTTTTGAAAGAAAACCTAGGAGTCAGTGAGCTGGCCTCGACTAGCTGGAATCAGAGGCTTACCTGGCTTTCTCTTTCTTTTTTGGCCATGAGCTCAAGCTCCTCCTTGGCATTGCTCAGTTCTTTCTCCAGCCCTGCAACTGTGTCTGAGTCTCCTGAAACGAACACAGCACCAGTTTTAATCACTGAAACACGCAGTGATCTCCACTGCCCCATTTCTGAGCGGCTTACTCTAGAACATACCTTGGCACCTAAGAAAAATGTGTGTAGCCGCTTTAGTCTGTAGTGATATTTGTAATGGAAAACCCATAATCAACCCACATGCTAGAAAGAGCAAACGGAAAAGACCATCATGTGCTCGCCCAGCAGACTACACTTCAAAGCTGAGAAAGAGTGAGGATGAAGCTGGTGAACTTACTCAGATTTCAAGGATATTAAATCTAGATGGGAAAGACTGCATTTACTAGGGGGAGGGAGAAATGACACATCTGTCCATCTAAATCATCCGCTAAATTAAAAAAAAAAAAAAAAACTACACAGGAATAAGGAGAACCCAGAAAGGAAGCTTATCGTCCTCAGGGGCGAGTAGAAATGAGAGAGAAGCAGGGGTGTAAACGTGCCTCCTGGGTATACCTTTTTATATATTTAATTTTGGAAGTTAACAATATTTAATATGTAAGTTGCTTTAACAATGAGTGTGAAAAGAACTAAAAAACTCCACGTTAAGGTTTGGGCAGTTTTTCTTAGAAGTGATGTATGTGTCTCCAGATTTCAGGGGAATCCAAATCATTTTCTGAACTATCATGATGTGTCCTGGCCAAATCTGCTAGACAGCAGGGAGTGCAGGAAAGCCAAGGGACTCCTCCTGAAGCAAACCTGGCACTTACCTAATGTAGACCGGGGTATGCTGGCCTCCTCTCTGGCAGTCAGCGAGGTGCTGTCGTCTCGAGAGGGCATCTGCGTAGAACCCTAAAATTGGAAGGGTTGTGGGGGTCAGAAAGACACAGGGATTCCGATCACGATGGCAGCTTGGACTTGTCTCATGTAGTTTGCAGTTGACATGCCCAAACTGCTACCTCTGAGGTAACAAGGCATGCGGTGGCCATGACTATCAACAGAGGCTAGAGCTCTTACTTGGTCAGTTTGCTCTCCATGGTGGGGGCCTACAGAAGTCGCTCCAGCTGGTTGGTTAGAGATGAATGCCTGAGATGCTGCCATTAATTCCTTCCCCCCTAGATACTGCCGCAGGGCCTGTAATTCCGAGTTTCTTTCCATGAAGGCTTGTACCATTTTTTCTGCAACAGCCTGGTAAGAAGGAGCCACAGTAAATGTTACCAAAGATGATATAGTAAAATAAATAAAATTTACCTTAAAATTTCTTTAAAGATTTATTTGATGTGTGTGGTAAGTGTTTTGCCTGCATGCATGTCTGTGCACCATGTGTGTACAGCGCTCCCCGCATGGAGGCCAGAGAAAGTTCTCCAGAACTGGAGTTAGGGATAAGTGTGAACCACCTGAAGGTTATGGGAACAGACCCAGGTCCTCTGCAAGAGTAGGAAGTGCTCTAACTACTGAGCCATCTCTCCAACAGCCATGTTATTTCTTACAAGCCAACTACTTATTTAAAGAAAAAGAATCTTGTGGGACACTCAGAGACAACTTTCCTCCTGTTTGTAGTTTGTCACAGCAGAACAGTGTCTAGCCCAGGTGAGACATCGGGGAGAGGCTCTCCAAGATCTCTAGCAGCGATGTTGGTGTTAAGGTTTGTGTAGGACTGGCCTGACCAATGGCTACCTTTACTCTAGTCACTTCTTCAGCCTCAGCGGCCTTTTACCCAACAACTGTATGTTTGTGCTCCTGGTCAAGCATCGTGCCCTTCCCTGGCCTTTTCTATCTAAACTGCAATCACACAGGGCAAATGGTACCAACATTCGGTATTGAGTAAGTGCGGGTGATCACAGTGGCTGCACTGTGTGAACACTGCAGTGTGTGAACACTGAGGGACACTGTGTCATTTACCCAAAACTGTTGCATATGAAACAGTGACTGGCTAGACTGTGACCTGATTAGAGTGACCATTTACAACATGTACACATGTGTTACATGCCTTGAACATGTACAGTTTTTGCTTGCCAATTATACTTCAATGATGCTTGAGGGTAGAATGTCATATTTCCACTTTCAAATCCTTTTGCTGTGCTTAACTTTTCCCAATGCACTTCCTGTTTCCTAGTGCATCCCTTATGGGGTACTTTCTCCTCCTCAACAGAATATGTACTTCAGGAGCAGCTTACTGCTAAATCCCAAGGACCCACAGCATCACCAGGCACTCAGTAAAGACTGAGCAACTCTGAACCTCACAAATCACTAAAGCCTAAGCGGTCATGTTGTCAAACTGCCCTCTAAATACTCATATATACACCCACAGATCAGTGCTATGACAGTCCTCACCAGAGAAGCTTCTTAGCACAGCAAGTAGTGGTCAATGCGGAAACTCACAACTGGTCAAGGAGCAGAGAGTAAGTGACCATTCAGTCACAGATAGGACACGACAGGCATACTTCTCCCAAGAACTTACAATAGCCCTTGCTGTCCATACAAGACCCAGACAAGATCAAGCACAGAGAGAGGAGGGGCTTTTGAGACTAGCCCCGAGCTGGGATGCCACTGATTGCTGATGGCTGCTGGGGGAGAAAGGGTAAGATGTCTTTAAGGATACGGCCCCTGGTAGGTTCACTGGGATGGCCTTGTGCCCATAAACATATGGGCGCTAGGAATTAGAATCAGTGGGCTGTTAAAAACAAACAAACAAAGCTGGAAAGATTCAAGGATTCATTTGGGAGGATCTAGGGAAGAGTGAAGGGTGAATATAATAAAAAGATATTATTACATTCTCAAACAGATTACATTTTAATATTTTAGAAAAAGTAGAAAAAAATCTCCCAAAAGAATAAGCAAAAACAAACAAACAAACAAACAAACCCAAAAGAGTGGGCCTGTCAACACTTTATCGCAGATTGGGAAGGGCCTGAGAGCCTGTTGACAGTTAATGGCTACTGGAAGATGAGGTGCCGTTTCTTTGGTGTAGTTATTGGTAAGTTGTCCCCACTCCAGTAATCAATCTCCCACAATTAAACTCAGTAGCCACACACACACACACACACACACACACACACACACACACACAGATGTGAAAATGGGGGGGCCCACTCTGAAAATGTGTGCTGGTGGGAATGGGAGGTGGAGAAGAAGAGAGTAAGGGTGAGGAGACCAAAGTTCATTCTATAAATGGATAAAACTACCGACCAACAGAAAGAGTAAAAGCATCAAACTCGTTTATTCCTAACCCCTCCCTAAGATGACGGCGACACAAGGAAAGCCCCAGAACCTATCTGCGACTGTTAATGCACAGGAATACGTATTCGCTGCCACCGGCGACCTGATCCTGACCTCTGGAACTCAGAAAGGTGGCAGGAGAGAAACTATCCACAAAGGTGTTCTGTGACTTCCATACATGCACCACGGCACATGTGCCCACACATGTGGTGCATACACCCAGGCACACACACAATAGTCCTGTAAACTTCAGGGGTTGAGATAATGAACTGGGACTACATTAGCTAAATTACAGAACGAATTCTCTCTGGGAGGAAACCGACTGTTTAGCCCACATCATAGTTTCTAAATGAGAATTAAAAAGAAAAACAAAAAACCCTTCCATTTTCAGTGTGTAAACTTTTGAGGTATGGATAGAATCACCTGAGAGGTATCAACATCCTGCCAACATTTACTTAATTATTAAAGTCTCCCTGGAAACATAACAGCATAAACAAGGCATGTGGCTAGTGTAACCCTAAGACAGTACTTTGTCCCCGCTCCAGGTGAGCTCTGTGAACCATGTCAGAATCACAGATTCTCAAGCCCCTCCTGTCACTTAATCTCCTTTAAAAAAACAAAACAAAAAAAAAACAAAAAACAAAAAACAATCAGGTCAATCTTTTGCATGGGAAACCAGAAAAGCAGAGCCACAGGAACACCACTGGGGCTGCCACTGAGGTGCAAAGGCTGCATAAAGTCTTCGACCTCCTCGGTGCCAGCACTGGAGAAAAAGATATGCAGGAATCAGGATAAATTGGAAAGTGACCTTAAAAACTGGGTGTGGTAGGCCACGCCTGTAATCCCAGCACATGGGAGGCCTGAGGCGGGCGGTCTGCCAGAGTGAGGCCAGCTCCCCTGTACAGCAAGCTCCAGAGCAGGCTGGGCTACAGGGTGAAAACTTATCTTTAAAAACAAACTGACTTTGAAACCGTGGGCGCTGTTATTCTGAGACTGACAAAGCCTTTGTTGTCCTGATATTACCTTCCCTCATAATGACCCTCAAAACACAACTGTTTCCACCTAAATAACTCAGATTTCATAACAATTAAAAGAAAATGTGGGCCAGTGAGATGCCTTGGTGGGTAAGGGCTGCTAGCAGCCAAGATGATGACCTCAGTCAACACTTGGTTTCCAACAGTGGAGGGACAGCACCAGTGGCCAGATTTACTCTTTAGCCTCCACACCTGTATCGGAACACGTGCTCCCCAACAAACAGACAAATAAATAAAGGTAGAACATTCTAAATTTTAAAAGAAAATATGGGCTGGATGTGGTGAGAGACACCTGCAATCCCAACATTGTACAGGCTGAGGCAGGAGGTTTGCTAATTGAGTTTGGATTACATAGTGAATTCCAGTCCAGCCTGGAGTACAACAATAAAACTCTGTTTCACAGAAAGAGAGGGAGACAGGGAGAGAGAGACACAGAAAGACAGCGATGGGGGAGAGAGAGAATATATGTGGGCATGCTGAGTGTAACCTTTCCTACATCTTAGATAATAATATTTCAGTATTTCACTCCCCTTTCTCTCAAAGCAATCGGAGAAAACCAAAACAATGGATACATATATTGCCCAGGCCACTTTCCAGATGTAATGTTCAAAACTATTTCATTCTTTCTGATGTGGAACTGCAGTTCATGAACTGAAGGAAAGAAACGAAGTTGACTGTAAAACGAGTGAGTCCAAGTGTGCCTGCCGCAAACGCCTCACAGGGTCCTCACCTGGCTTGCATTAACGCTTACCTGTCTTTCCTGTTCCCGGGTGCCCATCGACTGGAGCAGTCCCTGGACCTCCATCTCGTGCTCCATGGCTTGTTTGTTCCGATCACTCAGAAGGTCCTGCAGCACCCTTTCCTTCCGCTGCAGGCGCTGGCACAGCTCCTCAGCTACTTCACTCTGGCCGGGTCCAAGTTTGTGGAGCAAAGTTGCACTGAGATCCTAATGTGAAAGGGACAACATGAATTTCTGGAGGACAGAATTTCCTGTACTGAATGTTGAAGCACCCAGAATAAAGGAATGGTAAAATTCTAGGGAACAGTATAATGCCATATCTTTTTTGTTTCCCCAAAATAGGAAATCCCTAGCACCGGCCGAGGATTTGGAAGGCTGGAAATACACACTCAATGAACGAATATTAACAACACACAGAGACCCTCAGAACAGCAGCCTGTGCAATCATTTCTGAAGTAAGTGGTTTTTCTTATGCTTGGCACACAACAGTAAATGTCAGATGGAAATGGGTGCTTGGCTCGCTCACTTCCTCTGCAGCATAACTTTAGAGGAAAGACCACGGGCTAAAGGGAGTGATGACCTGGGTGAGGCCACACACGCCTCCTGCAAGCCGAGGCTCCCGAGAGCCTCAAGTAGAGAAGGCGAACTGAAAGGCAGCCAGGATATAAAGCAAGACCCTGCCCAGGAAAAACAGCATAGACCCAAGGACACTGTACTGGTAACAGAGCAATGCCACTACAGCGCCTACCCTACACAGAACTTTAATGTATGGTGCTTAACCGTGGAGCCCTACAGGCTGTACCGAAGCGGCTATGCCTCTCTGCGATGCTGCTCTGACGAGTTACTTAACCTCAAACATCTAAGTCCTTGCTTTGAAAGCAGAGTATGCCCTCATGAACTTGTGAGGGTTCACTAAGTTGATTTCCATTAGGCTCTTAAAACAGTGCCCCACCCAGCGAGTACATTGTAACTATTATAATACAGGTAAGTTACAATACAGATGTATCTTAAGACCTAATTAATTCTCACATAGCTTCTCTGAGAATGATAAATGACGTGTTAAATTTATAGTAGTAACAAGAGTTCCCAGGGAAAGGTAGCTACTCGCCCAGGCATGGAATATAATTAAAGACTCAGATGCTGGCTCCACAGGCCTGAGGAGTCCTGCCTGGGGCTGAGCCTATGCATCCTGAGCCAATGCTTCTCATTGGTGGGGCCTTGCCTCTACTTCTTTGTTCCTGTCATGCAGAGATGTCTGTAACTGCTGAATGATGCTCTCCTGTTCCTTCTGCCAGTGGCCAAACTTGGTTTCCAATTCTTCCTTCAGCCACTGGAGGTTTTGGCAGGTGGCAGTTAACTGCTCCACTTCCAGGCCTCTGGCCCTCAGGAGACTCTCCATACTCTACAAGGACAAATAGGGCAAACATAAGCCAAAGGGGCACCCCACACTCCTCAGGATAAGAAATTAGTTCCTCTGGGTGTAGTGACACGTGCTTTTAAACCCTGATCCCAGCACCCAGGAGGCAGAGGCAGAAGAAGGAGCTCTGTGAGTTCAAGGCCAGCCTAGTCTCCAAAGGTCCAGGACAGACAGGGCTGGAACACAGAGAAACCCTGTCTCAAAAAATCAAAACATAAAAAAATAAATAAATAAATAAATAAAATCAAAACATCTTCCAGAGGCCCTGAGTTCAAATCCCAGCAACCACGTGGTGACTCACAACCATCTATAATGAGATCTGATGCCCTCTTCAGGTGTAGATGAGGACACCTACAATGTGCTTATATATAAATAAATAAATCTTTAAAAAAAATCAAAACAAAACAAAAACAAAAAACAAAGAAAGAGAGAAAGAAAGAACGAAAGAAAGAAACTGAGACTTGCTTGACTTTTTTTTTGGAAGAGGAGAAAACACAGGATAGCATACCAGTATTTTTTTAATCTGGTTTGTGGAGAGGTAAATATAGAATGCATGATAAAATAGGATTGTGGGAGTAGTTTCTCTAACAAAAAAAATGAATGGCTTCTTTAAGAACACACAGATGGCAGCTACATAGGGTCTGGAATAAGTATGTAAAAAGCTACAAGTATATGCTAATAAAACAAGCACCTATGTGGTACACTGCTATCTACATAGTATCAATGGGGAGAACACAACAGCAAGTGTGTGTGTGTATTCTTTACCCAACAGTGCTCATGGAAAGTGGATGTGCATATCCACATCAACAGTCAAGGATGAGAAGTCACAACCACCATCCACAACTCCCCACAAGTTCATAATGTAAAAGGGAGAAGTGCTGGCCTCCAACCAGTGGTGGCAGGATGGGAAATGCTACTTTTCTCTGGTTTTTAACTTTGTTTTCCTTTCAAAGAAAATAGTTACAAATGGGTTACAGAGAAAGATGGAGGAGCTGCTGCTTCAGGCCTAGAAGGTATCAGGAGTGGGAAGAATAAATTGGGTTTGGCTCTTACTTGCATGGTAGCTTCATTGGCAGACAGGACACAACGCAGTCTCTCTAAGTCATGGTCTCGGTCCCTCACAGCAAGCCGGAGCTGCCGCAGTTCCTTGTCCTTTTCTTCTAGAGCAGAGAACTTTTCATCTATAACCCGCTGCAAGGAAAGGAAGGCTCCTAAATACTGGGGGGATCGCCCAACTATCGCCTTTATTCAGTTAGATCCCAAATGTGAGAGCTGGAAGCTGAATCCCCAGAGCAGTCGTTTAGCGCCACTGCAGCTAGAACAAACAGCAGTGGGATGGGGACTGGCCGTGGAGTGGGGACTGGCCGTGGAGTGGAGTGGGGACTGGCCGTGGGGTGGGGTGGGGTGGGGACTGGCTGTGGGGTGGGGTAAGGACTGGCCGTGGAGTGGGGTGGGGACTGGCCGTGGAGTGGGGTGGGGTAAGGACTGGCTGTGGAGTGGGGTGGGGACTGGCCGTGGAGTGGAGTGGGGACTGGCCGTGGAGTGGGGTGGGGTAAGGACTGGCTGTGGAGTGGGGTGGGGACTGGCCGTGGAGTGGAGTGGGGACTGGCCGTGGAGTGGGGTGGGGTAAGGACTGGCCGTGGAGTGGGGTGGGGACTGGCCGTGGGGTGGGGTGGGGTGGGGACTGGCTGTGGGGTGGGGTAAGGACTGGCCGTGGAGTGGGGTGGGGACTGGCCGTGGAGTGGGGTGGGGTAAGGACTGGCTGTGGAGTGGGGTGGGGACTGGCCGTGGAGTGGAGTGGGGTAAGAACTGGCTGTGGAGTGGGGTGGGGACTGGCTGTGGAGTGGGGTGGGGACTGGCCGTGGGGTGGGGTGGGGAATGGCCGCCGCCCACCTCTAGAGCAACTGCCCGGTCTTGTATTCGTTGCCGTAGTTTCTCAAGAAACACCTCATTTGTGTCTAGAGTTTTGTCTGTGGTATCCCGATACTGTAGGAGCTCCTGAAGTTCCTAAGGAGACAGAAGTACTTTCCTTTACTCCTTCCCTCTTAGCTGAACTCCTTCATTTTAGCAAGAAATTTGTTGTTTAGTACACATACACAGATGAGTCAGAGATAACATGTAAATTGTTAATAATTCTGTAACGAACAGATTAGCAGGTGAGTCAATCTGCTCAGGGTAGGACAGGACACCCTGTCTGCCTAAGGGTGTCAGTAAAAATCTCACAAAAGATTCTGAGCTAAGCCTGATGGAAAACGCCTGTTAGTTATCCCAGCACTGAGGACACAAAGGCGGGTGGATCTCTGTAATTTGGAAGCCAGCCTGGTCTACAGAGCTATAGGTCAGCCAGGGCCACATAGTCAGACATCATCACAGAACGAAACAAAACCACCAACAGCAAAAAGACAATTTCCAAATAAAGACGTGGCCTGGGTACATCTGTGAGGGAGTAGGAATCATATACAATGGTATATAAAAATGATTTGCTCTGAAATTTAGGAGATTCAGTGTCCCCAAAGCTTAGAGTAGGAGACAGAGTTGATTACGCTTCTTAGGGCACCATTTTTCCTAAAATCTTCATTCTATCACTGAATCCTGTGGATATTTCTCTAAGAGATCTCTCCTGCATGTCTCCATGCAACAGAGTGACTGACTCAGAGGTGTTGGGTTTGCTGAACACTGCCGTACTGTTTATGTCATGTATGTTAGCTGTCGGCTGGGTAGCATTCTATTCATGGATGTTCACACAGTTACTTAGGCGCTGGAGAGCATGCTGCTGCCCATGGACTGTATTTTCTACTCGTTGTATATGTTTTCAACTCCAGCAGTCAGATGTGGGCACAGGTAGGCCTTGAGATGGCATGAGCGGGAGTTTGAGAGCTCAGAAGCTGCTTTCACCCGAGGACTCACCTGAATTAGCTGCTCTTTGTGACTCAGACTGTGACTTAGGTGTTGAATGTTTTGTCCCTGGGTTCGAATTTCATTATATTTTTCTGCCTCCAGAACGTGGAGCTGTTGGCTCTTACTGTGCAGTTCTCCTTGGAGGTGTTGCAAAGCTTTTCGTAATTCCTGAAACAAACAGATCATGTTTTTACGGTAACCTTTCCAAGTGACCATTAGACATGAAGGTCTTAGCACTTTCAAGGCAAGTTGAGCAGGATGGCACCTGCCCATAATTGCAGCCACTGAAGAGTCTGAGGGCAGAAGGATCAAAAATTCAAGGCCAGTCCGGGCAACATAACTCAATCTCATCCCCAAAACAAAACAGACAGAAAACTTTAAAGGCATATAATGAAATATAAAGTAGCAGGGAATACCTTAAATTGATATAGAAAAAGTACAGAGAATATAAATCAAGTAGGATGTAAAAGCTTATGAAAAGGGGGAAGTTGACAGTAAATTTGGTATCACAGTTCAGTGATACCAAGGCAGTGCTCAATTTCGTGCTTAAAAGGACAGCTCTATCGTCTACTAAGTGAGGTCTGCTCTGTAACACTGATCCTTCCCTAATGAACTCAGCTGCCGATCCTGCACTGTTACCTGCCAAAGTATCTGAAATTTCAATACTTCTAAGGAAAATCCAAGGGCTCATAATTAATTTCTGAGCTACAGAAATTAATTAATTAATTAATTACAGGAGACAGTCCACAAAAAAGATCTTTAAAATGCAGAAAACAGACAAACGAAGAGCATGTGCTCCATGCTAACAAGATAGAGGACTGTTTGAGGATTGTATAATGCTTACATATATTTAAATTGCATGACTAATTCTGCATGTAAATGCCCCTCTCTACCCAGTGACTTTTTCAATTTAATTTAATTAATTTATGTATTTACTTATTTATTGTGTGTATCTTATTCATGTGAGTGCAGGTATGCACGTGTGGCCGATCAAGGGACAACTTTCAGGAAGTGGCTCTCTCCATCCCGCATAGTTCTGGGGCGGGAACGCTTGTGAGTCAAGCAATTTTCACTTGCTGAACTACCTCTGGGCCTCAGCTGACTTTAACCCTCCAGAATAACCTCAGCGACCTTCTCCTTCATGAAGCTCTAAGTCCTCTGACCTCTGTCCCCAGATGTAGGACACAGCTCCTGGGCATAGCTATGGGAACATAAGCCCAAGTCTTGGGAATATTTACCCTGTTAATGTTCTGTCGAGTCTGCATCTCCTGCTGAAGTATACTAAGTCAATTAAGAGGTAGCGTCTCTGACCGCCACCTTTGGACTTCCAGGACACAGTCTGCTCATCTGGAGCATGGCCGGGGCAACAAACACTGACCACATTAGACAAGGCCAACAGTGCAAGGGTTCCGGTTCAGCACAAACTGTCCTGCTCACAAGTCACTGCAGGGCAAAGTCACTGGGACCAATAGACGGTTAATGATTTACCTGGTTATGTTTCCAAGCAGCTTCCTTCTGCTGCTCTCTCTCCTGTGCTGCAG
This sequence comes from Rattus norvegicus, assembly GCF_021556685.1. Taxonomy (NCBI): domain Eukaryota; kingdom Metazoa; phylum Chordata; class Mammalia; order Rodentia; family Muridae; genus Rattus; species Rattus norvegicus. The sequence goes on from NC_141535.1 coordinate 187,427,055, forward strand.
CCTCCACAAATTGCATGCACCGCTTGCCGTCAGCCAGCTGACGCTCTTTCTGGCGTAACAGCCTCTGGAGCTTCTGGATTTCAAGCTGGCTGCAGAACAGAGCACTCTGAAGGTCAAGCAGGGCCACTTGCTGCTGAGCAGGGGCAATGCCCTCTGAGCTCTGGGAAGAACAGAATCAAAATCACAGTCACAGGGAGGAATGCACGGAGCCCCCGAGAGGCCTGGACAGCCAGGGCAGCCCACCTCCTGCCTGTGACCCTCACGTACCTGGAGCTGTCCGAGCTGGCTCTGGTGTAGCATTTCCCGAAGCTTTGCCATTGTGTCATTTTGACCTTCAATCACCTGGTACAGCTCCTCAGTCTGGAATGAGAAAAGGAGGATGGCGTGCTAAGGTTAGCCAACGACTCGTAAATTACCTCTCCCTCCTGTGCAGATGTTAGGAACAAGCTTTCCAAAACACCTACTTAGTGGACAATTGTCATAGGAAGATTGCTGGTCTGACAGTAGTGACCTCTTTGAAATAGAGAGCACGTATCTACGGCCCCAGCATGGCCGGTTTCCCCATAGGTCTGTGACCACGGAGCATTTTACCTCACTTTCCCTGCTCTTTAGCATTTCCTTGAGGCTTTGGATTGTCGTATCTTGCTTCTGAGACGACTCCTGTGCAGATCTGAGCTCACAGCTCATGTCATTCAGTTTCTCTTGAAGAATCTGAATTCAGCAGAGAAACTCTTGTTAGCTCCATGATGACTTTTAACCTTGAGGGCCATTGCACTGCCCTGTGCATCTTGGGTTTAAAGAATGACTCAGGGCACAAGTCTTACTTCTTCCCCGCGCATAGTAGCCACAGAGTATGAAGAGAGGCAGCAAATGCATTCATTGCTTTCCTCAATGCTCAAACACCTCAGTTCTCACGCACGGCACACTGTTCCGCCAACGGCCATACAACCCTCCCATATGACCAAGGAGTGCCTGCTATCTATTAGGACAGACTATTATCAGTACACTAGACCAGATATTCAAGAGCCCTTTGGGACAACTGCCTTGAAAGCAGACATAAAAATCCATGAGATAACAAGGGTAAGAAGTTACACTAAAATTTAAAGCACAAACGTCCTATCTCAGAGCCTTACTATAGAGTTAAAGATTCTATGGAAGATCTGATCTCATTCCTAAAATGCATCAGAAAATGTGGTCTGTATGGAACAAGCTAAAATCCTGATAAGAAACAAAGAGAAGGGCTGGGAAAGCTATGAAGACCTGAGTTTAATCCCCAGCAGCTACATTAAAAAGCCAGGCTTGGAGGTGTGTGCTTATAACACTAGTTCTGGGAATGTGAAACAGATGAATTTCTCGCTAGCCTAGTTTTTAAGCCCTGGGTCCTAGTGAGAGATGGTCTCCAAAATACCCCAAGGTAGATAGCTCCTGAGGAACAATACCAGAGATGGATCTGTAGTCCACACAGACACACACAGACACAGACACAGACACAGACACACAGACACACAGACACACAGACACACAGACACACACACACACACACACACACACACACACACACACACACACCTACCTGAATACATGCAACTTACACATACAAGAAAGGAAATAAAGATAAAAGTTTGGAACTATGCTTCCAAATGAGCCATTCTGTAGAGAACTGGGGATAGCCCAATGTTCATCTCCCAGACCATAACACACAGCCTCAGGATGATGGAGCTGGACTAGAGCCAGTTCTGACGTACCTTGTTGGTGACCTCTGTTTGCTGGATTTTGTCCTGGAGTTCTGCCAGGTGGGAATCAGACACAGATGGCTGGGTTGTAGGGGTCTCATTTAGGTCTGGCTTTTGTTGCGTGGGTAACCCTTTAGGCATGGGCTAGAAGGCAGCGGGAAAGACAAGCACACTGAGTAAATGCAGCCAATAATCCATTTGATTTTCATGTTCAAACTGGGCCTACATTTTCAGGAAGCTGGAAAACATAGCTGGGACACAAATGGTCAGTGACTTCCTGAAGACAGTCCTGCTACTTGCTGGGACTGCCACTTCACCGCCACCCGACACGCTCCTTTCTCCTGTCCTTGACATTCTCCCCCTGTTCACACAATTGATACTTTGTCAGGTAAGGCAAATAACTTAGAATTTAAAGAGGAGACACGTAATAAAGAACAGAGCTACAACCAAATATTTGCTTCATTCTATGTTTAACCAGAAGATTAATGAAGGCATCAAAGGATCAAAGTTATATTCCAATTACCTATCCTATACCAGGACTATTTGCATTGTTGGAAAACCTGGCTAACTTTATATTTTGATATGGGTCACATATTAGAGAACAGCATTTCTGGTCACCAAATTTCCTTAGTTTGTACTGCAGTTTATAAGAGATGTCCTTGTCCTTAAAAAATACATGTGGATATATCTAGAGTAAATGGCTTGTTTGGAAATTTTTTTCAAAAAAAAAAATGTACCCAGACACAGAGTAGGAGTAAAAAGGCAAGATGTAACACAAATAGCAGCCCACTGTAAATCTGGGCCAGGAGGCATGGGAGGTTTTGTACTTTTTTTTTTTTAATTGTCTCTATAAACCAAATTACTAAGAATGAAGGGGAAAGTAAACAAAAACATAACCATAAGAGTCTAGAAGACAGTGTTCTTTCTAAGAACACTCAGTCTTAAAGACCAGTGGGTGAACTCTATCAAATTCCTGAAGATCACAGTGAGCTAAGATAGTGGCTACCTAAGGAATTCTTGGCCACATCGAATCCTCCTCCTCTGCCGGCCCCTTCCTCCTTAGGAAAAGTTAAGTGCTATTCTTGTTTTTCTTTTCCTGGGCTTTTAAACTTTCTGGCCTTCCAGGCCTAGGGTTACAGTTGACTTTAAATATTACCTTCTTGCAAGGGACTGAGGAGAGGAAGTGAGGAGTTTGCTTACCCCAGTGCTGATTATTGCTGTGTTTCTAACACTATAGAATACAGAGCGCTGTGGGTGGGGAGCATGACATAGGCAAATACTTAGTTCTGGCTCCCATCAGTCTTAGTTTATTGAGGAAGTAGTGGTCATACCAGAAGACTATTCATTTTGAAGGGGTCATATAAAAATGGCTCTTGGCAGAGATGAAATTTAGGTCTACAAAGGATGAGAGCTTTGATGCTGGCTATGATGAGTAAAAGAATGTTCTAGGCCAATGGGAAGAATGGATAGGGTTAATGGATACAACATATCGATTCTGTTACTTTTATAAGCAATGCAATCTTACAATTAACAACTCACATTGGAAGACTATTTTTTGTCTTTTGGGTTTTTGTTTGTTTGTTTGCTTTGTTTTGAGACAGGATCTCATAACCCCGGTCTGGCCTCAAACCCCACAATCCTGCTTCAGTCTCTCAACTGCTAAGATTACAAGCCTGCATCACTGCACCCAGCTTGGAATCCTTGCTAAGAATTAAAAGGGTGCAATGAAATCTAGAAAAACAGGCACAAAAAAGGATGTTTACTACCTTCATAAAAGCACAGCTATTTCAGAACAGCTCATTAAAAGTCTATTTTATCACCACTAAATGAATTGATAAAACGAAATCTTAAGAGGTAAGGTGATCAAAGAGGTACTGAGACACAGTCTCGATCGTAAACAAATGGCGGGACATGGAGACCATTGCAGAGTTCTGAAAGTTGGTGGAATGACTCACAGAGGCATGGGGACTTCTGACAGCATCCTCCAGAAGCTGGACTTCAGTGCTTGCTTTGAAAGAAACGGGAGTGACATGGGCCCATTTACCCTGGTTATGCTTCTTGCTATCACCACAGCTCCTTCAGCTTCATCTACTCTCTCACAGGTGGGCTGAGCACTAAGTAGCAGACATTATGTTGGAAAAGGAATACTGTATGGGACAAAGTGACTTCTGTTGAAGATTCTGCAGAGCTTGGGTTTGGTGGCTACATGGTAAATATGGAAAGACAGAGTAGAGTGTAGGCGACTTGAAAAGTCCTGTGCAGTAACACAGGAAACCACTGCAGAGAATTGGTGACTGTTACTCTGTATCGACCAGAAAGAGTGTTCCTCCTGAGACTTCATATCTACCTACCAGAGCGCTTTCCTCCTGAGACAGTATCAGAATGGACATCTGAAGGGGAAGTAGCCAGTTATTCTAAAAAGAAACAGAAACCAAGCCAGGCAGAGGGAAGAGCCGATGGAAAGTGAGCCTGAGAAAGAAAAGGCATAAGTACCCAGAAGGGCACATCCCAAGAGAAAACCGCTGTGAGCCACCTGTGTCACATTTCATTTTCTCATAGCTTCACTGAATAAAAGTAAATAAAAAAGTGAACTCAGTTTTGATAAAGTGTCAAAGCAAGTATTTCTGAAACATTACAAATGTGGTCGATATAGGATTTTCCAGCATTTGAAATTTGAAGTCTGTTTATACACAGAGCACATTTCAACTCTGACTAGCCACGAGTGTGAAAGGGGGACACAGGCTGGTGGTGGACCTTATTGGAACACACTGGACAAAGGGGAGGGAAATGAGAACCAGTGTGAAGGGAGGCACAGCCCAGGTCTTAACCTCTTGCACAGCACGGGTAATCAAGCTGGATTTATCTAAACTGGATGAAACCTGTCTGCAGTGTTTCATGTACTCATATTTTGGTTTTGGTGCTGCTGGGTATCGAACCCAGGGCCTTGTGCAGCTATGTCTTCAGCCCTGACTGCAGTGTTTCTAACAGAAAAGCAATTGTATTTAAGATTTTAGAAGCTCACTGCAGCTGCTCAGTGGTGATGGACAGTTACCTGGCAGGAGAGATCAGCCAGAATGCAGGTGAAAGGTGGATGATAATAAAGATAGCAGAGGAAGAGGTACATGGTCTAGTACAGCTCATGTGCTGTTGCTCCAGACAACTGGAGGCAGGAGAAGCAAAGGGGATGACCCCCAGAAATACTTGAGGTATTTGTTATGGTGAATACAAGAAGTCTCCCCCAAAGCAATATGGATTATGTCACACATATACCACAAGGGATGACTGAAATAGATACAATTCTAAGGGACAAATAAAATCGTCAGTGATTGATTGGAAAAGCAGCATGTATAAGACCTAGCTATTTGCCTCCTTAGTGTAAAATCACTGTCCAGTAACGCTGTACTACAAATTTGAAATCTCACCCACAGCAAGCACAATGGAAGACATAACCCCGGGGCTGGAGATACAGCCAAGCTGTAAGGCATGATAACCTAGTGTGCACAAGACCGCGGGCTCAGTCCCTAATCTCTAGTGCTGGGTATCAGGGTACAGTTTTAACATTAAAGTGGCAGGAAGACAGTGTTAATTATTTGCTTTAAATCAGAGACCTCAGAGCTCTGAAGGGAGAAACAAACTAGCCAGCTGCCCCAATTCCACTTCACATACAAGGAAAAGGAAGCTATAAAAGGTAGGCTAAGCTATTCAAGTCACATTGCAGTTGGTAATGCAGCTTTTATTCCTATAAATCCAGGGCTTCCCATAATGTTTCGAACATTTTAGGGATCAAAGGCTTGCGCCTAATGACTAAAACCAATAAAAACAAAACCAAGTTAAACCAAGCCTGATACCTACTTCCCCATCCAACATTCTAATCCTTCAGGAGCTGCCTTAGAAGCAAGGTCATTTACTTGTCTACGTGTATATATACATGTTTATACTCACATATGCTTCATTTCTAACTGTCTCAGCGTGAGTCCCAGGGAGCTTCAGACTCTGTAAATGACTTACTTAAAACATGAGAGACCATTTCCCCTTTCTTCATAACTTATTCTTTTAGAGCAGAGAAAAAGCCTTTTCAGAGACGCCCAAAGGGCACTTACTAAGTTCCTCTGTGTCAGGAACGTGCACTAAATTCTTGTAAAGTACCAAGCACATAAGCCTATGTGTCCCCAGAAAATTTACAGAGCCGGATGTCAGTAGTCCTTGATTTAGTAGCATCAGGTCACTCCCAGATGCTTGGCCTCTAAGACCATGGCCTAAGCAGGATGTCCTCTCGGATTAATCATTTTCAAGTTAGAGTTGGTATGCATGCTTTATCAGTCTGAAAAGGAAAGCAGAGTCCAGGCCCAGTGCTGCACAAGGCTAAAAAGCAGTGGGTTTTTTTTTTTTTTTTTTTTGGTTCTTTTTTTCGGAGCTGGGGACCGAACCCGGGGCCTTGCGCTTCCTAGGCAAGCGCTCTACCACTGAGCTAAATCCCCAACCCCAAAAGCAGTGTTTTTACCTCTGGATTAACAGCATTTTCCTGGCATGTTCTTATCCTTACAATAATGAGTCACAGGGGCTGGAGAGATGGCTCAGCGGTTAAGAGCACCCAACTGCTCTTCCAGAGGTTATGAGTTCAATTCCCAGCAACCACATGGTGGCTCACAACCATCTGTAAAGAGATCCAATGCCCTCTTCTGGTGTATCTGAAGACAGCTACAGTGTACTTATATATAATAAATAAATAAAAAAAAAAATAATGAGTCACAGATCTCAAACTGCTATCGCTTTCTATCCTTCTGTTAATCATCAGAGACAAACAAGAGACATCAGCGAGCATGAAATGAAAGAACCAGCCTATGACTATTATCTAACATCTGCATTTTTCCAAAGGGTCTTATCGGCCTAAATAAACAGCTAAGGTATTAAGTGGGACAAACTCACCATAGTCCCCAAAGAGCAGACCTGGACATTGTAAGGTTTGAAGCAAAAGTGAGCTCTTTGATTCTAGATACAATGGACCTGGTAGCTCAGAGCTCTCTGTGAACTGCTGCTTACTAAGGGACCACACCCCCAATCATAGCTTTTCTACCTCAGGCAGGACAATAAAGAAAGAAGTCACTACCCAGAAGAAGACCTCAAACCTTCCTGCTAATAATGTCAAGAGCCTGGATCTTCCAGGCAGTCCACAGAAGGCAAATACGTGATTTGCATACATCAGTAAGCAAGACAAATAGACTGTAGCCATTTACCTTAACATAAGGAAAAAGAAGCGGGCATGGGGTTGGAAAGGAAGCAAAGCTCTCAGGAAGAATCTTGAGGCTGGTAGCTAATACGCATACAAAGGGTTAAGTGGAAGACTAAACAAAAGGATGAAAATGACTAAGAGAATGGCCCTTCAGGTTTCCTTCCTATTGTAGGAAGGTTCTCGTATCTACCGGTCTAAAAGAAAGCTATCCAAACCCTGCATTTGGTATTCTTCCTACACATGCTCAGAGGAACTGATAAAAGGCAGTCTGCCCTTGTCCCACCTGGCTATGTATTTACCCAATACCATACTAGCCCTTAAGGAGATTAAAAATCAATCAGACTTAATCAATTAGATTAACATCCAGAATAAAATACGTATTGTGTTTACAAACACTTTGAACTCAGTATAACTATTTTCCCCTGCATCTTTAGTTTTTAGAAAAAATATAGTAATTAAAACTCGTTCTTGAAGCTCAGGGCATTTTCTCTCACCACCCAATGTCTTATACTACACACAGTAAAGAATGAAGTCATGTGACAACGGGGGTCATATCCCACTGGTTCAAAGCTCTAACGTTCACAGTAACTTTAACAAAGGGACTTGATCTGAGGATACGATTACCATCCTTATTCTTTTTTTTTACAGAAACCCCGAAAATCCTCCTGGAATCCTTGGATACAGAAAGAGGGTTCTTGGTTTAAAATAGGTTAAGGTGATGTGCTTCAGGCAATGTAATTAAATGTACAGAGTTAAAAGGTCTTGACTGAAATCGGTGAGGGAACTTTGGCTCAGCAAGGCTCTCATTTAAACAACATTCCAACATTCTTAATGAGGGGTGTTCTTGAAAATCCTTCCCATCTCCAAAACCGGCTGAGTCCAGGTGAAATACCAGAAAGGTCTTTGTTTCAATTACATATGGAGTAAACAAAACCTTGTTGTCTGTGGAATCTTCAGGTCTTCAACTTGCTGCAGTACTGGCCATGGTTGGGAGAAGACAATTTAGTTCCCCATCGTGACCAGCCTCGTTTTAGATATTAAATGAGATTTATATGAGTGTTTAATTTGTAGTATCTATGAGTGGTCACAGAAACACTGTTTGAACCAAACATAGCAGTGGAGATCCATTGAAAAAGAAGAAGTACCCAAGTGCTGGGCATATCTAATGCTTAACATTTCACGCAAATCAAAGTACTGAGTTTTTGTTTTTACTTTTTTATAACACTCTCATATGTGCTGTTTCTGATAATTTTGCATAGATTTTAAAAACTTCTTGCACATTCTGCTAAAGTTCTTACTGGTATACAAATTTTACATGTAGCGTATGTATGCCTCAAAAATCCCACTTCATTGCAATCTCAACTTCATTCATTACCAGACTGTAATTCTGGACCCCTGTTGACTGAGGACTAAGCTTTCCTACTGTCTTCTAGATTGTCCATGTTAGCAGTGAGTGGTACCTCTACAGAATGAATGTGCCAGGATGCTTAACAAAGTTAAATGAATCTTGCGATAGAAACAAAGTAGCATCTGCCAGATCCCTGTGGCTGAATTTAAAAGGATACTGTGAAATCAGTTGGGTGGGCATGAATAGATTAAATCGAGTTCATCTGCCATTCTCCAGTCATTAAGAAAAGTCAAGAGTAGGGTGAGTGAATCCTTCCTCAATAGCAAATATCTTCTAGTAGGGCTCAGTAGAAAAGCTGCTTGTGCAGTTTTCAGCTTAACTTTATGAGGGACAACATTTGAATCCCAAGTATCTTCCATGAACAAGTTACCATTAGCTATTAGATGACTGCTAATTATAACAAACACTGCCCAGATGTTCTTTCTAATGCTTTCCCGATGGATTAATAGGTTTCACTCTAACCTATTAAATGTACTAACCATTTTGAGGCATGGGGGGGGGGCGGGGGTGAAAAGCTTAAAACTCCAGGGAGAACTTGCCAGGAACCTAACTCTCTCACAGAAAGACAATGGGAAGAACATCATTCACAAATCTAAAAACAAAGCCCAGCAACAGTCAAGGGGTGGTGTGGGGGGATGGCTTCCTGTGCCAAAAGAGACTTCTTTCTGCAGAAAAAGAATCTTTATCTTTTGTTACACACAAATCTGACAATAGGAACTGCTAAACTGATACTGTTTAAATGGTTAAGGAAAAGTAACTTATGTAAATGTAAATCACATTTTCTAAGGGGCACACCCAAAAGGAGTAGCTGAAACAGGCTCAAAGGTTAGTTTTTGTTTTTTTTCCAGCCTAGACCTGAGCCTGGAGCTCAACAAACCATGGGAAACCTGTGGCCAGCTCATCCGAAAGGCACTACAGGCAGCCATTGTGTATACCTGGAACCCGATCGGCAAATACTCATCACAGAGGTCATCCCACAGCTCCGGTAGGTCTGAAATCTCCCAAGGATAACTCACGGGTGTCCTGTAAAGGGGTTTCAAAGGCCTGTTAAGGAAACTGGAACTAACTCCATTTGTCATATGGCCAGGCTTGGCTCCAGGTAGGATGGATTTCACTGGAAGCGGGAGCTTGCTCCCTCGGGGACTCTGAATGGGCTTATAGTCAAGACCTTTAATCATGCTAAGAGCCAGCTCCAGTTTGTGGTTACACAAAAGCTGTGGAGTCTGTTCCTCAGAATAGTAGTCACACTTTACAAGTTCTTTCGAACTTCTCTCCGTTTCCTCATCTTTCTGTTGTGGAGGACTAGCCTGGACACTAGCATCCAGAGATTCCACAGAGGAACCTGGTGTCCCTTCCTCCATGCTTTCACCATCCAGGGGTGCTTTTGTGCTTGGTAAATCTGGTGGCCCAACCTCTGACAATGCCGGTTCTTCAGTGCAAATGCTGGTAGACCACCTGCTAGAGGGGGCATAAGAAATACTTCTGGCCACTTTTCGAGGCACCTTACAAATGGCTTCGTAGTCGGAATCTGCAACCCGCAAAGCTGCACAACCACGGCATCTCCTGGGTCGGTTTCCAGGCCCTTCGGAAGCATGACAGCTATGTGAGTCGTTAATCTGATCTTCATTTTCTACCCAGCACTCAAACCCTGAATAGGCAAAGTCTTCTTGGAGCAGTGCAGCGTACCTCATATCTGGCAAGCCGGAAATGTCTACCGTCCCACTCCCCGCCTTGTTCTCCTCGCCAGAGTCATCATTATTCTTCCGATACATACTGGCAATGCAGAACTTGAGGCGATCCTTTTCCAGGAGCAGCTTCTGCAAGCGCTCAAGAGAAAGGGCTTCGATCCTGGCAATGACAGTATCGAATCGATAGATGCGATCGAGCATGAAAGCACATTTGCTGCAAGCAAACTCGGCTTTGCCATCACGAGTGACATCTTTGCCTAGGACGTGCGAAAGCAGAACCTGGAGGTTGAGCTTGGACGCGGTGTGGAAGATCCAACGCCGCTGGTTTCCACACAGCTCGCGGGCACAGATCCTGCAAATCTCTTTCATTTTCACTCCTGGAGGGTGCGGGACTTCTTTGTAGCGGCCACAGCTGCGGGTTGCTCACTGGCTCTGGGATGCGGTCCTCTTCCCACCTTGATGGTCTGGGGCTGGCATGGCCCAGTCCCAGGTCCTCACTTGGCTGGGGCACACCTCAGCGTGCGCAGGCTCTGGGTACCACAAACCAGCCCCGCCCCTCGGGCAGGGGGCGGGCGCGGGCGCAGCACGGACGGGGATGCTGAGTGACAGAGCACAAGCAGCGCGAGGTTGCTGCCAGGGCCCCCACAGCTGTCTCTCCCGCGGGCCGCCTTGTCCTCTACGTCCTCCCGGGCGGGCAAGCTGGGCTCCGGGACAGTAGTGTCGGCTCAGAGCTGACGCAAAGCCCGGGAGATGAAGCATCAGATTTCAAGATGGCGCCGGTGTAGGCGGTCTCCCCAAGACTCGTCTGGGAGTTGTAGTCCGATCGCTGTGGCTCCGCGCATGCGGGCTGGCGAGTACTTTGCCTGGCCCTCAATCCAGTCTCTCCCGCTAGCCCGGTAAATCGGACTTTGCTCGGAGTGGAGAATGGAAAGTGAGATTATATAGGATCGACACGCCTGTCTGCTTTACTCTGATAAGATCAAATACACACCCTGATCCTTTCATGGAATCTCCCTCCTCTTCTGGATGCCTTGAGGCTCCACCCAGGGAGGAGAAAGCCCAGTCCCCTCCCTGTCTGTCAACGCCAATGCCACGTACACTGGATGTGGCTTGGCGGTGCCACTAGGTACCGCTGCGCCACCGCCTTCTGCTGCTGCCCCACCTCCTCTCCTAACTGTCTGACTCTGGGATCAGAAGGCCCCAGGCTGCAGAGATGGTTAGGGAAAGCCTGATAAAGAAGAGACTGGTTGACAGAGTTTGCGAGGCCAAGTTAAAGTTGGACCTTACCTACTACCGGATTGATATAAGAGACTAGTGTTTCTATCAATGCCGGGTGACGTGTGGATAGCAGGCCTAGATGTTTCGTCCTTTTGTGAAGTGGTGAGTGGTGAATGGACAGTGTACAACGCAGGAACCTGAGAGTTCAGCAAACACCACGTGACTACATCTGATGATCAAGATTTTAAAGATAACAAGAGAATGGGCTTTGTCAAGCTTCAGGCCTCCTGAGAGGAGATTATCACAAATTCTCTTTCAGGTTCTGGTAGACGGGAGACAGACACTTCTTGGAAAGCGTTTTCAATTCAAGTACTTCAGAATTAGGGCTGGAAATTCACTGGCATAGTTAGTACCTGGTTTTACTACTGTAGTTAAGTCTCCCAACTCTTTCTTATAGAGCTTCATGCGTATAAGAGGAGAGCCGGGAGCAGGAACTGGATGACATGCAGGTATCACAAACTGCTGCCAGTAAGAAATTCACCTTCCGGCTTTAGAGAGAATATCAGAGGAAGAACAGTGCCCCCAACAACCCCTTGTCCTCCACAGCAGACACTTGGGTCCCTAACTAATGACTTTTAGATTAAAAAATTGTGGGGCTGGGGCTATCGCAATTGTTCTCATCGCCTAAACAAAATCCTGTAGCGTTGTATGCAACTAGCTTTGTATATATAATTTCATTTAAAGACCATAAAATGGGATTACAAGTAAAAGCAGCTACGTTTTTTTTTAATCCTTAAGTTATGTGAGCTTGAAAGTGAAAAGAAACTGAGCATCAGTCTTTGAAATCTACAAAAATCTATTAAAGCAGAGTTTCTGAACTCACTCTGACCGATGGACAGGCAGAGAGCACTCTACTCCCTCCTACACAAAATACTCCGGAATGACACTGAAAAATATGATCTATCATGTGATCTATCATAGCAGAACCTGCCCTCCCATGATCTTTGATGTTTAAAATAACTCGATCAGAGTGAAAAGATTGTGCTGTGTAGATAACAAAGCTTGAAGCTTAAATAAAACTTAGAAGAAACACCACAAGAAGCTTAACATGTTAGGACCCTTGTCATCATCTTCATCACAATTTGTAGTTAACAGTAGTTCCTTTAAGGGAGGAAACAAAATGGAGTGGAAGGAACTAGATGAAGACATTTTATTCTTTATACCGGGAACCATTTGAACTTGGGCCAATAAATACTCAGGTATTACCTTTAATTTTTATTTCATTGAATTTTTGAAAAATTGTTTACATTTAAAATATTGCAAATGAATGTTTTGCCTGCGTGTATGAATGTGCACTACAAGTGTGCCGGCTGCCCCAGGAGTTCAGAAAAGGGAGTTGGTTTCCCAGAACAACAGTTGCAAAGGGTTATGAGCCACCATAAGGGTGCTGGGAGGGTCAACCCAGGTCCTCTGCAAACCCAACAAGTACTCTTAGTTGAGTCACCTCTCTAGCCCTAACCTTTAAATTTAAAAAAGATGCCACAGGAAAATTCAAAAGCTGTGTCAGTTTAACATATCAAGTTCTACTTAGATCTAAGCCATAAAGCTTGAAACTGAAGAGAAATGCTTGTAACTTGCATGATATGCATACAAGATGGGCAGCTCAATATGAGCAAAGGCTCTATAGGGATATACAAGTTAATAATGATGGTTATAACTGGAGAGCAAAATGGATGTTTACTCCTTTTCCATCACTTGGATTCTATAATTTTTATAATAAATATATAATACTTTGTGAGTTAAAGAACGTTTCTTTAAAACAAGGTAAGATGCTTGGCTTGGTGGCACATAACTTTAATTCCAGTACCTGGAAGGCAGAGACAGGCAGATCTCTGTGAGCTTGACTCTCCATTTCAAGTTCTAGGCCAGTCAGGGCTACATAGGGAGATCCTGTCTTACACAAGGTAGGATAAGCATGTTCTTACATAGTTGTTCAACACTAACCAGCCGTGAAGAAGAACCAGCTCTGATGTGTCTTTAAGCATGGATCTCAAAAACTTGGTAATGAAAAACAGCCATATACAATGAAATATTTTATGTGAAATGTAATTGTTTCAATCATTTGAGGTAAAAAAAAATAGGAAAAATACATCTATTGTGGTACAGGTCAGGAACGATTTTAGGATGAGAGAGTGAAAAATTAATTTCAAAGGAAAATGTGCTGGCTAGTTTTATGTCAACTTGGTACAACCTAGAGTCATCAGAGAGGAGGGATATTCAATCGAGAAACTGCCTCCATAGATCTGGCCATAGGCAAGCCTGTGGGCTGTGAACTTTTGGGGGTCAAATGACTCTCTCACAGGGATCATCTCCCAAGACCATCAGAAAGCACAGATACTTACATTATAATTTGTAACGGTAGCAAAATTACAGTCTTGAAGTAGCAACAAAAATAATTTTATGGTTGGGGGTCACCACAACATGAGAATATTATTAAAGGGTTGCACCATTAGGAAGGCTGAGAACCACTGCTATAGGGCATGTTCTTAGTGATTAATGGGGGAGGGCCCAGCCCTGTTATGGGTGGTACCATCCCTGGGCTGGTGGTCCTGGGTTGGAACAGTGGGAGATAGAATTGAGCTAGTGTGAGAGGGACAAAGACACCACAAGATCTACAGAGTCAACTAACCTGGGCCCATGGGGGCTCACGGAGAGGAAACGGAGCATTCAGGGGCTGGACCTAGGCACATGTGTAGCATGTGTAGCTTAGTCTTCATGTGGCTCCTCTAACAACTGGAGGAGAGACTGTCTCTGACTCTGTTGCCTGCCATTGGATCCCTTCCCCTAACCGGACTGCCTGATTGGGCCTCGGTGCGGGAGATGCACTTAGTCCGCTACTACTTGATGTCCCAGGGTGGGGTGGTACCCAAGGGGGTTTTCCCCTTCTCTGAGAAGAAGAGGAGGGAGTGGTGGGGGAGGGATTTGTAAGGGTGGTACTGGGAGGACAGGAGGGATGGGGGTCGACATCAGGATGTAAAGTGAATAAATTAATGAAGAAAAGAAAAGAAAGCAGGCTGAACACATCATGGGGAGCAAACCTCCACGGCCTCTGCATCAGCTCCTGCCTACAGGTTCCTGTTCTGACTTCCTTCAATGATGAACAGAGATGGAGAAGTATAAACTTTCGTAGCATGCAGTAGTTAGTACTTAGATGACTAACTTTAGGTGAAGTCACTTATATCTGTCCGGTCCATAGATTCCTAATGAACAATGTTGTCAGAAGCGATCTAGGAAAGACTAAGGCATGCAAGTGAGTTTTCTGGAGATAGCCCACCATTTTACATGGCCTTCAGTGGGTGAGCTCTGTGTTGCAAGGTCACCAGAAACTCAATCCCAGAACTGCTGCTTGCTGCCGACATGCCTTTGCTGTCACGATTACATAGCCTAATGATTCCTGGGCATTAGTTCACCCTATTGAGCAAATTTCATACAGTAATGCTGCATAGATAAATTGATGATTTCATAAATCCAATGATTTTATAGGATTCCTAAATATACAAGCAATCCTGTCTGTGTAGAACAGAGCTGCAACTAGGGCTCTGCAAACCTCCATGTGTCATGGGCTAATTGCACTAGAATAAGAAAGCAAGCTTGAAACAAATTTGTGATCAAAAACATTCCTTCCCGGTCAGGCCGAAGAATGAAGCCATAGGGATTGACTGTGAGAAAGCAAGGCCAAGTGAAACTGTTACTTTGAATTTATAATGTGCTTATAGAATGAAATACTATTTTGAACCTACTATCAACATCCTTCTGTAACTCCTTTTATGTAACATTTTATCTGTGAAGTAATTTTATAACGAACTTTAACCTAAGAAGGTATGAATTGCCAGGGAAAAGAAAGAATGTGGCGCTGAAGAGATGGCTCAGTGGTTAAGAGCACTGACTGCTCTTCCAGAGGTCCTGAGTTCAATTCCCAGCAAGCACATGGTGGCTCACAACCATCTGTAATGGGATCTGATGCCCTCTTCTGGTGTGTCTGAAGACAGCTACAGTGTTCTCACATACATAAAATAAATAAATCTTTTTTTTTTTTTTAAGGAGTTAAAAAGAGATCAGAGTTTCCTGCTGGACATTCTTGCTAGCCCCAGATACTTAATTTTAATTCCATCAGTAGTACTGACCCCATAAATTGCTTGTCACTGTTAGGGGGCGTCTGCTATCAGCATTACCCCAACACCATATCCTCTTTTGCTACCTACCTCTGTTAACCTTCTGATGTCAAGTCTGGCTTTTTACACAAAATGAAGTTTTTTTGTTTTTTTTAAAGGAGTATACATTTTTTAAAAGATTTATTTATTTATTATATATAAGTTCACTGTAGCTGTCTTCAGACACACTAGAAGAGGGCATCGAATCTCTTTACAGATGGTTGTGAGCCACCATGTGGTTGCTGGGAATTGAACTCATGACCTCTGGAAGAGCACTCGGGTGCTCTTAACCGCTGAGCCATCTCTCCAGCCCCAAAATGAAGTTTTAAAGTAGAAACAATAGTTCACACTTTAGTATCCATAGATACATAGGGAGTGTGAGGGTGGGAGGTACTAAAATACAGATCAGATTGCTTGGACCAAACCCTTGGCGTTTGTATTCAGTACGTAGATCTGGGATGGGTCCTGAGACTTTGCATTCCTATCAAATCCCAAGATCTTGCTGTGGGTGGTGCCACTTGGTGCTGCTGCTGTCTTCCAGAGCTGTGCTTTGAAAATCACTGAACTAGAACTACCCTAAATTGGATTCAGGAAAAAAAAAACCTTCGGTAAAAATATCAGAAGTTCTACAGGGTCTGGAGACATGGCTCGGTGTTAAGAGCACTTACTGCTCTTGGAGAGGACCCCAGACCCCAGTTCAGTTCCCAGCACCCACATGGTGGCTCACAACCATCTGTAACTTCAATTCCAGGAAATCTGAAGCTCTCTTCTGCTCTCCATGAGCACTGTACACATGTAGTGCATCGATGTACATGTAGGCAAAGCACATATACAATAAAATATTTTTTGAAAGAAAAAAGATCAAAAGTTATATAGGTCAATGAAAAAAATCTATCAGAAAACCTACTTATAAAATTAATGTTGAATTTAAAAAAAAAACTATACCCCAGTCGGGGATGGTGGCTCATGGCAGCCTGTTATCCTAGCACTCATGAAGCCGGGGCAGGAAGATTGGCACTGCCTGAAAGAACAGCCTGGAGTTACATTGTGAGTTCTAGGCTAGCCTGGATTACAGGGGAAACCCTGTGTCAAAAATTATAAAGGGAAAAAGGAAGGAGGAAGGGAGGGAGGGAAGGAAGGAGAGAGAGAAGGAGGGAGGACTATATTCCCATTGGGTGAACAAGTATTCTTCTGTTAGTGTTTTTTTTTTTTTGTTTTGTTTTTTTTTTTTTGTTTTGTTGCTGTTACCCTCCCCATTTACATATTAGAGTCTGAGAAGTTTCTCTTGGAACTATCGTCATTTTGCATCCACTGTGTGGCAATGGAGCTGACCTGTTTCTAAGGTCTAATTTTGGCTTAGGAGGGAGTTTCCAAATAAATGAGAAGTGGGAAACCGCCATGTTCCAAACCAGCTCTACTGGGTTTCACTGCTGTAACTATCCTAATTACTAAAAGCTCTGCCCCACCTCCAAAATGGTTCAGGCATATAAGATGAAACAAACAAACAAACAAACAAAAAAATGTGTTGTATCCAAGGAAAGCCACAAAAGTTATGATTTGTGACAACACACAGACAGTACATGGCCTCCAGGTGCTGGAAATAAGAAACAATGGAGCTCTCCACCAACTAATGTAACATTGGGAAACTTTCAAAGCAGGAGACTTCCAGTTTGTTTACAATTGCAGTCAGGAATGTTAGCTTCCCAACTAAGAGAAATAAGTTCCTCTTGTTTTTAAGCTACCCAGTGTAGCTTTTGGTTACAGTGGCATAAATAGTCTAAGACGGCACTTAGATCAGTATTTTTCTAGATATAAGTAAATAGTCCTTGAATGAATAAACCGGTATTTTCCCTTTTATGTCTCCATTTTCTTAAATCATTTCATGCTTTACAGACCAAAATCTTGGCTGCTTACCATAGTCCACAATGGCTTCACCTTTCTACATTGCCTTACGTTTTCCCTGCCTAAGTGATTTTCATAGATGATAACTTCTGAGAGACAAAGACTAGGCCCTCATACAGCCTGTGTTCCTCTTCAAGTGTCAGAGCCCTCAGAGTTCCATGTAAATCCTGCCAATGACACTGTATGGAGTCCACCTCTCTACCTCCCTCCACTGCAGCTCTAAGTCACCAAGCTATGGTTGCTTTGACTGAGAAGGTCTTACTCCTGAGACATGTTCCTAATGAAGGTTATGACTGGGCAAGGATAATGCTGAGAGAGGGTTTATATATGAGTCCCCAGTTCAATATCCATCAGCTTAACATGAGGAACTAAAAGCTTCTCTAAAAAACAAAAACAAAAAACCCCCCAAACCTCCTTATATGAAGTTGTCTGGTGCTTGCCTAAGCTACGTACAAATCCCTGTAAGGGTTTCCTCCTCCTCCGTGAGCACTCAGAACACATTCTTGCACTAGCCTCCACGTCAGATTTCTCCATGGAAACACTGGAATGTTTACTATTTTAGGAAATATGCCTGACTGCAGGCAGTGATGTTTACGTTAGTGCAAAAGACACATGAAGGCAAAAGCTTGAACATCTGCGGATCCGAGCGGGACGGCCCTGTTTGATTATGAGTACCCCTCCCCAGTGCTGCTGCTCTGTGTCCACAATGTGTGCCTACATTTTGCTTATCTGTTATTAGAGAAAATACTGGCAAAGTACAAAGCAAGAATTCTTCCCGACCTCTGTTTGCAAGTGCACGACTTCCCTGCCTCCACGGCCCCTGGTTCTGGTTTCCTTTTAAAGCTTTGGAATGAAGCATCTCCTGTTCTGTAAGAAAAATTATCAATAGCTGGAACAGCTATCAGGTTTTCCCTGCGACTATTGCTCCCTTCACTGAGGAAAGAAAGGGGCTCTGTTAGCTGTCTTCACTTTCCCCACTGCCCAGGGAAATACAGGTGGGCGAGGGGCAGCAGCTACTGTGCACCCTGGCTCCCGGCTCTGGCCCTGGTTGAACACACAGAAGCACTAGAGGCAAACCCAATGGTGCCACAGTGGCTTCTCACAGTTATAGAATTGTAAAATCTTTGGATAACATTAATAGGTTATCTAATAGAAGTTCATAAATATTGTGCTAAGTAATTTTACTAAATGTCTGTTGTGGGACAGAAAGGAAAAACAGCTAAAAAGTTAGTAAGATGAATGTGATCAAATAAAAAGCTGCAGAAGCACCTGTCTTTTTAAAAAACATGGAAACCCCCATAGAGAAGGGGGGGAGGGGAAGAGGGGTGTTGGCCCGGAAACCGGGAAAGGGAATAACAATGGAAATGTAAATAAGGAATACCCAAGTTAATAAAGATGAGGGAAAACAAACAAACAAAAAAAATCTTCTAAAACTAGAAAAAAAGATTTAAATATTATTTTATGCATGGGTGTTCTATCTGCATGTACACCTGCAGGTCAGAAGAGGGCATCAGATCCCATTACAGATGGTTGTGAGCCACCATGTGGTTGCTGGGATTTGAACTCAGGACCTCTGGAAGAGCAATCAGTGCTCCTAACCACTGAGTCATCTCTCCAACTCCAGAGGTATCTGTCTTAGCATGATGTAATGCACATTATATCGGTCAGTTGACATACTATTTAAGGTTATGGAACGTGAGCTCAGAGAGAACGAGCCCTTTTTTGTTTCCTCCAAAGCTTTCATTCCTGGTGCAGGCTGGCCCCACAACTCTGTAGTGGGAAGAGAGAGAGCAGCTCAGGGTGTGGCATATACTGTGTCTGAGAACAGCTACAAGAAAAGCATTTCCGACAATTATCATTTGTCCCATAAAAATGGAGCTCGGAAGCACATCCCTAGAAGCGGTCTGCCCTGCTCAAAGCCTTTGCTCAGAAACTCTAGCATGACTGAGCAGGGCACCAACTTAGCACATCTGGGAGGAGAGGATCTCAACTGAGAAAACGCCACTAGAAGATTGTCCTGTAGGGAAGTCTGTCCGGACATTTTTCTTGGTTAATGATAATATTGGAGGGCCTAGCCCAATGTGGGTGGTGCTACCTGTGGGCAAGTGGTCCTGGGTTCTATAAGAGCAAATCATGATGAGCAAGCCAGTAAACAGCATCCCTCCATGGCCTCTGCTTCAGTTCCTGCCTTGACTTCCCTCCATGAAGTTCTGAGAGTTGTAGGAGTAAATTAACCCTCGATCTCCCACACTGCATTTAGTCATGGTGATTGTCACAGAAATGGGTTTATGCTTGATGCTTCAATTGCTCGATTAATTGGATAGAGTTTTATCATCTATCCACTATTTCTATTGATTCTTGTTTACTATGTCCTTAGTAGATTCATTCATTCACGATTGAAAACACAGCCATGGTAGATCACTCTTAGGACCTTCTAGAACACTAACAGGATCAAGGGGTTAAAGTGAAACTTCTTGTACTCACAGGATACACAATCCACCCTCCTGTGCTGCCACAATACATGAGAAATGCTTCAGAATGGGAGCTGGGATACATGAGCATTCTTCACCCAGACTGTTTAAACCTGGAAGCCCAGGGCCTGTGGGCTCCCCTTTCTTCTAAGGGCCACAGGCCAACCACAATGGCTTCTATCATGAAGACTGGCAGGGATGTGAACAGTGGCTCGGTTCTAGAGCGTCTTTGTCCTTCAGCATCAGCTGGAGATGATAGGATGGCTTTTCTGGCAATGAAGGGGTTCTTTAGCCCCTGGAAATCAGGACTGAAAGTTTAGATATGAAATTTTGGCCTCCAGGACACGTTGTCATGGCAGACAGAGGTAAGGGTGTAATACAGTGGGACTATGGCATTGTTACTGTCAGCAGGCGGGAGAACGGTCACAGCACGGGTTTCAGGCATCTTAAACATCAGGGTTAGCACACGTTATGGCGAGAAGAGGGGAAGGGTGGTTGTAATTGTTTTATCTTTTGCCCCTATCTGATTCACAGAACGCACTTGGCGGAGCAGTTGATAGCTGTGGGCAGCCATACCTTGTTCTCAAGAGGCTGCATCAGTCACCTGCATTCATCAGGGCTGCCTTTTCTAAAATACACATGATGTGGTTTTTATTTCTCTTGCTTTAAAATTTTTTTTCTACAGCTTACAACATAAAGTCCTTATCTCAGTGTTTATGGGCTTTTCCCCAACTGCGTATTTCAGCCTTCTGCCATACTTATTAAATGCTTGCTAACAGTAATTACTCTTAATTCCTTAAGTCCCTTCCAAGCCACCTTGGCATCTCCCTGCCTAGAAAGATCATAGCAGTCCCTTTAATCACTGCCGACAAAAGTGTGTCAGCAGAGGAAGGGTTTATTTTGGCTCATAGTTTCAAGATGGAGAAGGTATAAAGGCGGGAGTGGCTCTTGCCTATAGCTGTGAAAGCATTATATAGATTGCTTACATCTCAGTGGCACAGGAAGTAGAGAGAACTTGGCCAAAGGGTGGGCTGAAAGTTTCTAGAACCTCTTAAAGCAGCTTTACCATTGGGGGACGGTGGGAGTCCCAGTGAAGTCCCGTGTGAACGTGCACAGTTGATATTTGAGCAACCACGTCATGGACGCCAATGCCTCAGACTCATGGAAATGGCAAAGCCTCCCTTAGGTCAGGCTCAGGAGAATGATAAGGACTCCCTCCCCCTACCCGTCTGTGTATGAATGTTGATGAAAGAATGACCTTTAACTAAATCATTTGCATAGGTACAGAAAGTATCAGCCATTCTTCCTCGCCCCGGGAGACTGCAGCTCGAGACTGCTCCCTTCGAGTCAGTAGGAGATTAGCTCCCTACATCCTTGGCCATGCAGTAAATGGAAAATGCATGCATTTCCAGGCTGCTGCTGGGGCTGCTCCTTCCAAGAGCACAGCCAGCTTCCTCCCAGCTTCATGTCAGGGTGTCTGTCATTTCTTCATTCTCTGCCACCCCAGTCAGATCAAGTCCAAGGCTGTACAAGTCTCAGCAGGAGACTAAGAGTTTAAAGCCAGGAGTCTGCTGGAGACATTTCAGACTCAAACTGTAGCAATGTCCATCCCCCTCCCCACTTTTCCCCTTCCTGGTTTATTCATCCTTCACAGCCTGATTTAAGGGGTTTCCAAGTGATTCTCTCTTCAAAAATAGAAGATAGAGTCGACTGATCACAGTCATTTGTGGGTCCCTTCAGAACTATGTTCATATTTCTATTCCTGTTTGTTTTAGTATTACATGCCTCTAAAGTTGGCTTCCCTAGGCTCTAGGACACGCTAATGTGCATGTTGGAGATCCATGGGGTGTCAGGGCTTGTTTTAGTTGTTATGAAGAGGAAGAGGAGGCAAGGGATTCATATGATTTGTGCAGGACAAACCATTGATTCAAATTCCAAATGACTCAGATCTGCCACTGGCCATTGATTGGCAGTAGTATCCAAGCTGTAGTCACCTGAAGCCAAAACTGGACTTGGTTACGTAGGTCAGCAGAGTGCTAATAGACATTCAATTCCCATAATTAATCTACTAAGCAAACCAAAGGAAGATTGTGCCTTTATTTGAAAATTTGCCACGTTCTTACCACTTAGGACATAATCACCTGCTGCTCTGGGACCTCAAGCACAGTGACCTGGGTCATGCAGCATCTGAGGCTTTGTCATTCACAGTGAAGCTTGTTTATTACAAGCTCTTTCCTTTAACTCTTTTTATATTATTCCATTCAAAATTCTGCATACAAAAGGAAGCATTGTTGGGGCTGGGGAGACGGCTCTGTAGTAAGAGCACCTGTTGTTCTTGCAGAGGACCTGGGTTCAATTCCCAGCACCCACATGGTGGCTCACAACCATTCATAACTCCAGCTCTAGGTGACCCAGTGCCCTCTTCTGATCTCCACAGGCACCACCAGGCATGCACATGGTGCACAGACAAAGAGGTAGACAAAATACTTACTCATACCCATGAATAAATAAAAAAGCAAATGAAAATAAAATTGAAAAAGAAAATAAGCACTGTTGTGTTACAATTTAAGCTCTGTTAATATATATTTTATATCTACCTCAGTTAGTTTCAGAGTATAATTAAATCAAGTTACTCTAGAAAGTATTTTGAGTAGCACCTGCTTAGGGAATATGTAGTCATTTTGTCACTAAAGAAAAGATATTGGATGTTCATTAATGGAAATTTTAAATTACATTAGATGCATGTTTTTAAGAAATTCAACCAGGGATTGGGGATTTAGCTCAGTGGTAGAGCACTTGCTTAGCAAGCCCAAGGCCCTGGGTTCTGGTCCTCAGCTCTGGAAAAAAGAAAAAAAGAAAGAAAGAAAGAAAAAAGAAATTCACCCAAACCTTTCATTTTATATTATAAGAATTTAAACACTTTATGTCTAAATGTTCCAAAGATATAGCAGAAAATACTTCATTTTGTCGAGTAAATAAATAAAATAACCATTATGACTAGTTTTTCCTGAATTATTCACTCTGGTACCTGTCTTGAGGACCAAAAATACAAACTAGCCACTTTGAGTTCAGTCATAGTCTAGGCTGACAGATTAAGTGAGAGAATTATGATCGTTAATGTCACTGAACACTGATAAACTTATTAATTTTAACTTTTTTGTTTTATAAAAGATGGCCACAATTTGAGAGACTTTTGTAACAGATGACTTACTGACAATAATTTTGTGTACCTGCAGTTAAAGAATAACCTTATTCACTTTCAAACTGTTACTACGGATAACTGTAGCAGTCATGACCATATTTTGGACTGTATACAATCACTTACAATATTTGTGATCTTTGTAAAT
Organism: Rattus norvegicus; assembly: GCF_021556685.1. NCBI lineage: Eukaryota > Metazoa > Chordata > Mammalia > Rodentia > Muridae > Rattus > Rattus norvegicus. The sequence continues at coordinate 187,450,263 of NC_141535.1, forward strand.
GACTGGATTCAAGATGTTTCTATACCCATTTTACAGATGAGGAAACTACATTTGGAGGTTTATTTATGTTGTCCAACGTCATTCATTTAGAAAGTGGTGGTACTAAGATTCAAGTTTCAAAATCTAAGCTTAGTCTCATCATCTGCTTCTCTGTCCAAAAGCCAGGAGGCTTCACGGTACAGTCAATCAAGAAAGAACAACATTCCTCCCTGAACTTGATGATCATCGGTATTTCCTACATTTTCATCCCTGATAAAAATCCCTGAAAAGAGAGTAGAGCTTCAGAAGAGAAGGGGAGGAGGATGGGGAAAGATTGAGGGAGGGGGTGACCAGGATGGATGTAAAGGGAATAGTATAATAATGAGGATGATGATGATGATGATGATGACGGTGATGAGGGGGAGGAGGAGGAGGAGGAGAAAAGAAAGAAAAGAGAGAGAAAAGAAAAAAGAAAGAAGAGAGAGAAAAGAAAAGAAAGAAAGAAAGAAAGAATCACATTCAGAGAGAGAGAGAGAGAAAGGGAGAGGGAGAAGGAGGAGAAGAGGGGGAGGAGGAGGGGAGGGAGAGCTTTGTTTTTCCTCTGTTTGAGCATATGTAGTCCATCCCAACAGGGAAGGCATGGCAGTGGCTATTGCTGTAGTTACAGCACCTTGCTTAACTCTAAGCAGAGCAAAATGGAAGCAGACTAGAGCTATAATCCCTAAGGCCTGTACCCCAGTGATGCATTTAAAGCTTACATCACCTCGCCAAACAGTGCCACCCGCTGGGGACCAAAGGTTCAAACACATGAACCTGTGAGGGGCATCTCACATTAAACCATAACGCCTTCCAGAAGGTGGCATGGATCACATAAGGATTGCCGGGAGTTTACAAGATCTTACACAAATCACTCCGCGATTTCACTCTGTCTAGAAGCACTGGCTGAACCCATACTTCCACTCAGAATATTAGCACACATTGCCGCAAACATTTGCTAAAAGGCTCAGAGTCACTTTGGGTTGATTTAGAGGTGACGATATAAACTAATCTACCTATACCGCCAGTACTGATGTGATGTTTTCCCCCAAAGTTATTGACACAAATGAGCTTTGGTGTGGCTTTTTGTCTCCCACCATCCTCACTGACGCTCTGGGCTTTCCACCATTGAATGCGCCACCTCGCACTGCTCCCACCCCTATCCCACACATGCCCATTGTGCAGAGGTGCTTGGCCCACTCAGCTTTCAGGTGATGAATGAATGAGTCCTAACATGGCCTCCAACGAAAGCGGCTTTGATTGATTATTTCAGTATCCAGATGTATACTCATTTGCTGTGAAAATGATTGCCCTATGAACAAGACGGAAAAATACTATATGATAGCATTAACAGCATGATATGATTGTGTTCCTAAGCTTAGAGTGTGTTGGGTGACAATAGTAAACTTTATAGATACTACGTAGTGTTTCAGAAGCTCATCAAGGCCGTCTGCATTATGGGATTTAGTACACTTTCCCCCAGATATTGACGTCATAGTATCTTAAGATACTGGACATAGCCTTGTTCTAAGCATTCCTTTAGAGTAGAATACAAGTGACTCTGTCTTTTTGAAATAACAATCTTTTGCTACTTAAACCTGATGTAAAATCTGATACCCAGCAACTCCCCATTACTAGCTTTATAAACCACACATCCTCTTGCTAAAGATACACACACACACACACACACACACACACACACACACACACACACACACACACAGGCATTGTCATAGAGTGCTAACAGGCTATGGAGACTGTTGGGGGTTCATCTTCTAAATTTAAACAATAGGAAAGGGAAGTGACCTAGTGCCCTAGTGACCCATCCATGTCCCACAGCTCACAAACAGTCACATCAGAAGGCTGGATCTTATTTGCAGTCAATAGGGTTTTTTCCTAATGAACAAATATATAAAAACTTTTAAGAGTTCTATCCCCTTCAGGGCTTGTAACCCTTCCTCCTATTCTCCCCGTAAGAGTCCCCAAGCTCCATGCACTGGCTGTGGGTGTCTGTGTCTGTCTGAGTCAGCTGCTGCGGGGAGCCTCTCAGAGGACAGCACGCTCCTGTCTGCAAGCATAACAGAGTATTATAAATAGCATTAGGTACTGGTGCTTGCCTATGGGATGGTTCTCAAGTTGGACCAGTTATTGGTTGGCCATTCCCTCAGTCTCTGCTCCATTCCCTGTCCCTGCCTTTTTTGTAGACAGGATAAATTGTGGGTTGAGAGTTTTGTAAGTAGGTTGGTGTCCCTATTACTCCACTGGGATTCCTGCATGTTCCATATTGCCAATATTGTGAGTCACTCCGAGAGGTCACCCCCATTGATTCTTGGGTACCTCCCTTATCCCAAGTCTCTGTCTCATCCTAGAGATGCCCCCACCTCCTCACCTTGTCAGTTGCAGATTTCCATTCATTTTCATGGCCATCTAAGCCATCTCTCCTGTCCTTCCCCACACCTGATCCTGAACCCCGCCCCTATTCCTATTCCCATCCCCATCCCCACACCCCTGTGCCTTCCTCCATCTGCATCTTATGACTATTTTGTGGGCCCCAAAGAGGCTAGGAACTCCACAGGAAGACCAACAGAGTCAACTAACTGGACCCTCGGGGCTCTCAGAATCTGAACCACCAGCCAAAGAGGACACACAGGCTGGACCTAGGCTTCTCTGCACATCTGTGGCAGATGTGCAGCCTGATCTTCATGTGGGTCCTCGAACAACTGAAGCAGGGGCTGTCCAAAAGTTGTTGCCTGTATGTGGGATATGTTCTTCTAGCTGGGCTGCCTTGTCTGGCCTCAGTGGGAGAGGAAGCGCCTAGCCTGGCAGAGACTTGAAGTGCCAGTGTGGGGGGATACCCGGGGACCCCCACCAGCTCAGAGGAGAAGGGGAGGAGGGAATGGAGAAAGGAGGGGGTGACTGGGACAGTGAACAGGATGTAAAGTGAATAAGTAAAAAAAAACAAAGTCACTATGGCCTGGGCACCTAGAGAAGAGTTCCATCTATTTACCTCCAATGCTTACAAATCCTCCCCTCTATTACACAAGCTATGGCACAGACAAAGCTGGAAATACTGTTCGAATTGGTTTTATTGGCCACTCTTTTATCAAGACTCCAGCATCTGTTTATATCATTTGAGGTCTCCTTTTGCTTTTCTTCCCCATTTTCACATTCATATTTACTTAAAATTACCCCTTCCCACATGTATTTTAGGATTATGAATTATCCAATGTCATCATACACTAATAACAAAAAATCTAACAGCAAGCTACATAATCATTCTAGGTAATAAATAGAGGTGTCCTCTAGTGACTAGGGAAATACTCAGTTTCCATAAATTTCACATAAAAACATACTTTAAGTTTGTAGTGTTTAATGTGTAACTTCAAATGCATGTTTTATAGGAACCTGCAATCTTTAAAAATGACTTCATTTTTAGAATTCTTATATTTTTCAAATGAAATGGCCCATAGTTTCTCCAGTAGCATCAGACTTTCTACACTCACCATTGACTGTCCCATGGCACTCCTAACAGACCTGACCTCATTAAAGTGTTCCTCATCTTCCTCAAGGGAGGGTCAAAAGATAGATAATCATAACCAAAGCAGACTTTTAATACATCCACTACAGTATCGGTCAGAAAAGCTTTCAAAAGATCATTTCTTTCCCCATGGTAAGGAATCAATGCTTTGTAAAAGCAATGAAGAGTCACAGAGCATAATGTGAGGCTCTTTTTACCCCAAGACGTTGAACTACTCAAAACAAGTTAAGTTAACATTAAGTTAAGTTAAGTTAACATCCTTAAGAGTGCAGCAAAAGAGGCAGAAAACAGCCACAACTGGCCAAGAATATATTAAATAAACTAGGGACTGTGGTTTTTTGTTTTATTTTGTTTTGCTTTTTGTTTTGACTAGGGAGCATTGGGAGCTTGGGGAAATCCAGAATCAAAAGAATGTCCTTGGCTTCAACTATTCCATTATCAATGTAGGATGGCGCTCTTGTGATCTGATTCAGCTCCAATAGGGAGAAGGTGACCTGCACTGATAATCACAACATTCGTATTTGTCACTTCCTCCACCAGATCCTCTATCACAGTAAGAATCCTGATGTCTACCCCGCCCCCACCCTTTACCACCACTGAGTTGTCCCGCCTCTGTAAATGCCTGGGGTAGACCTGTACTCTCTTACCAATAGACTAATCCACACAATTCTTCTACCATGCAGCTCCATCCCATATGTTTTTACCATAGCCCACTTAGAGCCATCTATCCTCTCAAGATGTACAAAAGCCAGTCCACATAAAAGTCCAGTCCATGGAGCATAAACCACATTGACAGCCACCCATAATGAGAAAATACTTCCCTGAGATTTCTCTGGGTTGTGTCCTCAACACAGAGTCTTAGTTGAAGACTCTCAGGCAAGGGTTTGGATCTGGGATGGGCCCCCTGCCAGCTGTCTTCTGTGATTGGACGGAGATACGCCTCACACTGGATATGCTAGTGTATAAGACCCACTTCCAGTCATGTGCTACGAAAGCCATACCTGGATCTAGTGTAAAGTCTGTGAGAGTGTCTCCATGGCCTAGACCTGGCTTTTGATCTTTATGTACAACAGGATTCAGAGCATCCAGAAACCTCTGATGGCCTGTAAGATCCTGACTTGCTCACCGATTTAACTTAGCAGGAGTTTCCGTTGGAGACTGTGACTTAGAGTAGGACTCTGTGCTCTCCAAGTTGTCTTCTGCATCACCCACCTCAGCCAGGTGCTCCCCAGAACTAGATCAGGGACAAGCCTGGGATGAGGGTTGAGGCAGTCACCCCAGGTCTGGACCATGGGGAGGAAGAAAGAGGAGCGTTCTGTACTCCATTGCAGTAGCTGGCAGGCTGCAGCGAAATGCACGTTTTGTGTTTGTTAGCCTAAGAACAGTGCAAAGCTATGGACATGTCCAGGAAGTGTTTGTGTTGCTGAAGCACAGACACACAGAAAGTCTGTCCTTAGTAAATTGAAGGTCAAATGGAGGAAGAGCGCCAGGTCTGTAGTTAACGTCCAAGAGCAACAATGTAGTTGATGTTGCAATCATTTTCCCCATAGTAGAGGCACGCTGTCCAAGTCAAAACCACACTCTATGTTCTAGGTAGTTAGAGGCACTCAGCGTTGCTGGGAGAATTCTAAGACTGTCCCCACAATGCTCTGGTATCTATCTATGCCTTTGTGTAATTGCCATCCCTTTGAAGCACTAAAGGGCAAGATTTGCTTCTAAACAACATGCAGGGCAAACATGCTCAGAGTCTTAGCTCCAGCAACTGGACAAGAGAAAGACATAAGAGAAATACTAGTAGAACAGAAAGAAGCCGAACTGTCCCTATTTGCAGATGACATCATTCTTTTTTTTTAAAGGTTTTTTTTATTTTGTGTGTACACTGTAGCTGTCTTCAGACACAGCAGAAGAGGGCATCAGATCCCATTACAGATGGTTGTGAGTCACCATGTGGTTGCTGAGATTTGAACTCAGGACCTTTGGAAGAGCAGTCAGTGCTCTTAACCATTGAGCCATCTCTCCAGCCCCCAGATGACATCATTCTTAACAGACCTTACTGAGTCTATTAGAAAACTCTTGGACCTAATTAACACAGGAAAATTTCAAGATGCAAAATCAAGATTTAAAAAGAAAAGAAAACCTCGTGACTTTCATTTATACAGTTTACTCCCTGAAAAAGAATTAAGAAAAGTATTCCATTCACCACCCCCCTTAAAAAGTAGGTGTTTAGAAATAAATATAACCAAAAAAGTGAGAAACCACTAAGATGAAGTTTTAAAGTTGTTGAAAAAAAGGAAATCACAGACGATATTAGGTATTGGAAAATATTCTGTGTTCTGGATAGGAAGAATTATTATTATGATAATGTCTATACCACTAAAATTAACATACAGAATTGATGCAATAGCTATAAAATTTTCCATGTCATATCCCACAGGTTTAGAAAAAATAAAAGAAGAGTTTATATAGACCCACAGAAGAATAGACAAAGCTATTCTAAGGAGTAAGAACAATCAATGATGGTGATATTACAATACTTGACCTCAAATTATACCATAGTGCTATAGTGACAAAGGAGTCTAGTGTCAGCAGGAAAATAGACAGCTCAACCAATAGAACAGATTAAATAACCTGGTACTAAAATGGCAAATCTATGCTTGCTTACTTATTGACAGAAGAGGCAAAAACTAGTTAGGAAAAAAAGACAACCTATTCAACAAGTGATACTGGCAAACCTGGATTTCCACCTGCAGAAGAATTAAATTAGTTATTTACCTATAACCTTATAAAAATCAGTTAAAAATAGATCAAAGACTTCAATTGAAAACTTGAAACACTGAAACTTTTAGAAGAAAACACAGGTTACTCCAACCTATTGAAATCAGCAAAAACTTTCTTTTTCTTTTATTTATTTATTTATTTATTTATTTATTTATTTATTTATTTATTTATTTTTGAGATGTACTTATTTTTATTTTGTGTGAAAGGTGTTTTACCTGTATGTATGTTTGTGTACCACATATGTGAAGTGCCCACAGGGGACAGAAGAGGGTGCTGGATCCCTAGTGGAACAGGAATTATGTATGCTTGTTAAGCCACCGTGTAGGTGCTGGGAATTGGACTTGGGTCCTGTGAAAGAGCATCCTGTCAGTTCCCTTAACCATTCAGCCACATTTCCAGCTTCAAGAACATTAAAAAGAAGGAGGAGGAGGAGGAGGAGGAGGAGGAGGAGGAGGAGGAAGAGGAGGAGGGGGAGGGGGAGGAGGAAGAGGAGGGGGAGGAGGAGGAGGGGGAGGAGGAGGAGGAGGAGGAGGAGGTGCAACAGCACAGGAACTAACCTAAGTATCAACAGATGGGACAACATGAAAATAAAACGTTCTATTCAGCAAAGGAAACAATCAACAGAGGTAACAGACAGCCCACAGGGTGGGGCAATACACTTCACACAAGGGCTGATACCTAGAATCTACAAAGAACACCAGGAATTCAGTACCAGTACCAAGGAAATAAAACTGCTAATCAATAAACGAGCAAATGAACTGAATAGACAGTTTTGAAAGAAAGAAAGAAAGAAAGAAAGAAAGAAAGAAAGAAAGAAAGAAAGAAAGGATGGAAGAAAGGAAGGAAGAAAGAAAGACAGACAAATGCTCAATGACTGTTTTTAAAAGTGTTCAATCTCCCTAACCATCAGGGAAATGCAAGTTAAAACTGCGATCAGATACTGCCTCACCCTGTCAGGTGGTTGTCATCAACAAACCTGACAGCAAATACTGGAAAAGACATGGAGAGAAAGAAACCTTATTTACTGTTGGTGGGGGTGTAAATGAATACAGTCACTGTGGAAATCTGTTTTGAGATTTCCCCAAAGTTAAAAACAGAACTACCATCTGACCCAGCTATTTCACAACCAGGCACACATCCAGAGAACCCTACACCCCACCACTGAGATATTCACACCCCACGTTTATTGCTGCTTTAGTCACTATAGCAAAGACTTGGAATCATCCTAGTTGCACATCAATAGAAGAATGGATGATAAAATTTAGTACCCACACACAGACACATACTCATACACACACAAAGGTACACAGCGCGCACACACACACACATACACACACACATGCACACACGCACACACACACATCATATATAATGGATTACTCAGCTCTAATAAAAATGAAGTTTAAAATATTATTTAAAAATGGATGGACTAATAATATATAATATTAAGTGAGGTCACAAAATCTCAGAAAGGTATAAACCACTTATCCTCTCAAATATGTGGAATCTAGCCAAATGCCACATGGGTCCAGTGTAACCAGAAGAAATTATGAAAGGAAAGGCTGGACATAACAGGGTGAGGAGGGCTGAAGGCAGGCAGGGGCGTGAGTCACAACGAGGATACGAAGCTAATTGTTCTTCTATTCCATTCTCTCATGGATAATTTGGGATTGGGTGGTGGATAAGTGCATAAAATGTACTCAATCCTCAAAGTGTAAAATTTAGGAAGCTTCACACTTTCGTTTTGAATGCCAATTCTAAGTACATGTAGTTTCATTAAGTTGTAGATACCTTGGGTTTAGTTAGTTTTGATATGTAATGCTTTCATTTTTATTTGAAGGGTTTTTTTTAAATAATAAAACTTATTTTAAGAACACATTATTTGTAGTAAGAAACCACTTGGCATTGATGAGAGAATTCTAAAGTCCGCCACATAATTCCCTGGTTTCTATCTATCCCTCTGCGTAATTTCTATCCCCTTGGAGTGATAAAGATTGACTTCTCAACAATACTGTGCGATAAGCATGGTGGGATGTCACCGCACACCTGGGCTACAGTCTGTGGGCAGGATTCCCAAATAGAATATAGATCCCTAATCAATTGACTTTACAAACATTTATTTATTTTGCATTATGTGTGCATGTGTGTGTGTGCACACACGCAGGTGCACGTGTACACGCATGTGCGCATGGGGCTGAACATGTTAGCCTAAATGCTCACAGAGGTCCAAGGACCTTTCCTGAAGCTAGAGCTTCGGGTGTCTGGGAGCTGCCTGACATGGGTGCTGGGAACCAAAGTCTGCTTCACAGAGCAGTGAGTGTTCACAACTGCTGAACCCTCTCTCCAGCCCCATAACCAGTTGATTTTAGATTAACCAAAAGGTGGGCCTGTCCTGGTCAGGCGAGCCCTCACCAGGAGACAAGGAGACAGAGGAGCAAGTCTTTACTCTAGCCCCTGATTGCCGCTACCTTACAGAAATCAATTCTGCCAGCGACACATGGAGCCTTAGACACACATCCTTTCCAAGGTCGGGCTCAAGATGAGGAACTCAGCCCATACCTGGATTTCAGACTCACAGAACCCTAAACAGAGACCCAGCTGAGCCACATCTGGGTTTCTAACACAAAACCTCGCAAGATAAAGATACCTTGTGTGACAAGCTGTGCAGCGAGTGGTGATTTGTTGTGTACCAGTGACAACACGGCGCTCAAGGAACTATGAAGCTGGTGCCCAGGCCGGCCAGCCTGAACCTCACCTGCACTTCCATGCCCCCAGGCTCCTCCAGCAGATGTAACAGTTGTTGTTTCTCTCGAGACAGCTGTTCCACAAGCCCCTCCTGGGCAGCCAAGCTCTGCCTCAGCTCTTCAATTCTCCTGAGCCAAAGACATAGAAAGAATCTTTCTTGCAATCTTTCAACCATCCCATCATTTACCTGTTTTTACATAGGCTCCTGTCACAAACCAGTGAGCTTTCCTACTGGATACCATTGAAGAGACAACCTTAATAGGAAATCTGATCCAGAGAGACGTGGCATCTTAGAAAGAGAGAAACCCCCAGTATTTGTACTAGAAGGGGGAGCAACATGGTTATAATGTGCTCCCCAACTTGGGGTACATGTAAAAAGGCAGCCCAGGAAAAGAAAACTACCCCAAACGCCTACCTGTCCCTCTGAGCCAGTGCCGCAGAATATTGGTCAAGCTTCACCTGGTCTCCCGGTGCATCTTCCCTGTTCTTGGTAGCATCCTTCCACCTCTCTGAGAGCTCCAGATTACACCCCTTCTCTGCCTCCACCAGAGTCTCCATCTGTGTGGCTTCATCCTTTGCAAACCTGGATTCCTGAAAAAGGCGGGTAATCTGAGCCTTGGTAAATCCCACCCATGTCAGGAGCTCTAAGACACAGGGACATCTGATAGACTAGAGAAGCAATTGGAGAGCAGACAGGCCAGAATAGATAGAGTGGCCTGGAAGAGACTTTAGGGGACCACTTGCCCTTGTCTTTGTGGACCTGTGGGCACCCCTCACCTCCTGCAGCAGCTGAATGTTGTTGTCTAGGAGCTCATAAACGTGTTCTGTCTCCTGCTGCGGTTCTTCAACCTGGCGCCGGAGCTCTGCTTCATTCTGGCTGTTGAGATCCTCCTCATCGGCCCTACAACAACATAGCATTTGCTAATTAGAGCAGACACCAAACTTCTTCTGCAGACTTAGATCACTCCAGCCATTCACTCAGACCAGGGAGGAGAAAGAGAAACACTTGCTCTGACTGTTCCCAGGAACCACTGCCCAGCCTTTTCATCTCTAGCTTCTAGGACCTCTAGCTTCTTTGTTGCCTGTCAAGGCGGGTCAGCCTGCTGCCAGGAGACACCATGACTGCTATAACATCAGGAGGAGGAGTTCATGGGGAAGGCGAGGAGTCAGCAGCTAGGACCACCGCCATGGACTTGCTGTTTAATGGCTCTCCTAGAGGGCTTTGCAGCAGCCTGCTTTCTTGCTGTTTGGGTTTTTAAACGTTATTCCACTTAGGTCGCCAGGACATGATGGTCAAGTCCACAGAAATGTCCTCCTTTACAACCAGGAATGCACAGAGGACCTGTCCTGAGTCTGGGCCTCCTCTAAACAGTTCTATCCAGTGTTCATGGTCCCAGGCAGAGAACAGAGACATTTAATCTGCACACACGCAGGTTTTGGCTGCATGTGGCTTCTCTGATATCCCTAGGAATGGCCGTCCAGGCGCTAGCACGAGGCGGGTAAGGTCTCGGCGGTTTATTTATAGTAGTGGCAGCTGTCCTTGGATATCTGAGGATTAGAAATTTGGGGTCCGAATCAGGTACTGAGTTATCTTAATTCCGGTTAGGTTTTGTTTCTGTTTTCAGTCATTTTGTGAGAACCATGAACCACCTTCTTGATCTCAGAGTGAAGAACTACATTAAATCATAGGCTTATAAACCACCACCAAGTCCGATGTACTTTAGTATTTAGATCAGGAGGTTGTCTCCATGGAGATGGATTGTACTTCTCCAGACACTGGGCAACTCCTTGGTGTATAGTGGGTGCTAGTCGGAGCCATCTCAGAAGCTAGCCCCATCTTCTGGTGTTGGTACTGTATAGCCTTTATTAAGTAGGAAGGGACAAAACATAAGAAAGAACCCAGGGACCCAACAATTTTGTGAATTGGCTTCTTCTTTGGCTTCGGACTATATGTTTTCATTATTCTAAAATCAGTTCTACTACCCACATCCCAGCCTCTCATGTTTCAGAAAACTTTTCCTCCTATATCAGAGTAGATATAAGAATAATATAAAAAGGGGTTAGGGATTTAGCTCAGTGGTAGAGCACATGCCTAGGAAGCGCAAGGCCCTGGGTTCGGTCCCCAGCTCCGAAAAAAAAAAAAAAAAGAACCAAAAAAAATGTTAATAATAATATAAAAAGTTGAAGCATTCCAGAAATCTCAGTGTGCATTGCTCTATTGTTATTTAAAGTTTTCTAGAGCCTACAATAGCAAGCGAGGTTTCTTAATGGGTACCACCAAAGATTCGACCCTAATAAGAAAACACTTTTATGTATTATTTGTTTGTTTGTTTGTTTTGGTTGTTATTTTTGGTTGTTATTTATTGCCAACATCTTGCAAATACCTAAATATAAAACTCTAATCTTATTTAGCTATCCTAAAGTCCAAGAAATACTAAAAATATAAAAGGTAGATCAGATCAAACAGATTTGGAATACTGGCTGTATTATAACTCCATCATTTAAAACTGCCCTTTAGACTATGACAGAAACCACACAATGATAAAATTAACTTTCTTTCCATTTATTGAGACAAAGTTTCATTGTGTGGTCTCTGTCAACATCAGATTGCTACATGTTCTGGCCAGCTTTACACTCCTTATCTCTTGCATAAGTCATCCCAGTACTAAATTCACAGGTGTGTACCATGGCACATGGCTAGAGCAGCCATCCTGACAGAAATAAACAAAAGGAAACGAGATCAAGTTTTTTCTTGCCAGACTCTGACCTTACTTTCCTAATGAAAGAAGGTTTTCAGGAGTTTGGTAGCAACCCTCCAAGTTGGTTTGATTTTTTTTTTCTCCTAACACAGCAAAGCAACTATACTGTCATAGTTGGTTTCCGGTCTCAGCTTGACACACCTGGGAAAAGTAAATCTCAATTGATGAATTGTCATTGGATCTGCCTGTGGGCATGTCTTTGGGGCATTTTGTCAATCACTAATTGATATAGGAGGTGGGCGGTGCCATCCCTAGGCAGTTGGTCCTGGGTTGTATAAGGAAGGTGGCTAAGCAAGTCAGTAAGCAGTGTTCTTCCACGATCTCCTCAGTTCCTGCCTTGAATCCCCACCCGGCTTCCTCCAATGGTAACTGTTGCCTGACAAAACAAATTCTTCCTGATCCAAGTTGGTTTTGATCAAGAATTTATCACAGCAACAGGAAAACAAACAAACGACCACGTTTGCCCATGAGACTTGTACTGTGAACATTGACTAAGCATTCGTGTTTCCTCTTAGCTTTTTCTAGTAAGAACAATAAGGAGTTCATTCTTTTTAACAACTGTGTAATAGGCCACAGGACAGATACACTAAAATATCTTCAGCCATTGGCTTTTTAATGGATGATTGCTTCAAGTTTTCTGTCATTACAAAGAAATGATGCACACATATTCTTGGTTTTACCCTTTCTTCATTTACAAGGAATAGAGTTCCTCTGGGGATTATCTGACTTTTTTCTCATTTTAAAAGTCAATAAACCATACCCATAATGATGTCATAACCCATGTTTTCACAGAAGACCATGAAAGCGACCATTTTCCCTGAACACTACCCTTTTGATCTCATTAGACTGGTCATCTCTATAAATACTATTTACAATTATCTCAACATTCACTTCATCCTGGTTAGTTCTTTCCTACCTAGCAGGAAACTTACAGTCTCAGGTCTGGGAGATTTGCCCGTCTGTGGCAAGGTGTGTCTGACCAAAGCAGACACATCTGAGTAATAGACACACCCAAGGGAAAGAAAATGTGAAATCCATAGCTTCAAAGTGCAAATTAGAGCCTACATTCAAATGGGAAGGGGAAGGTTCAGGGCTTTGGTTCCAGATTGACTTCTCTCCAGTGGGGGAGCTGGAGTCTGGGGCAGGATGTAGCTCGTGTGTACACATTGCTCTACACAGAGCTCGACTCACAACTCACCATGTTTTATGTAGATGCTGTTTCCTGTCCTGGAGCTCTCGTTTCAGGCTCTCCACTTCAACCTTCAGCTCAATGTTCTGAAAAGCAAACAGACATTCACCGTCATTAGCCACTGGTGCTCTACCCTGATTCCTGTTTGACTTTGGCCTTGGTCTACAGCATCTCATCTCAGTTATTTTCAGACCCTCTGATATATGTGAAAATCCAGAAAGATTAGCAGACGAACTCTCAGACTTCAAGATTTGCTGTCCGTCAGTCACTGCCTCTGGATAATCAACACCCCCCCTAGATCATCAGCTCTGTAAAACATTAGAGGACAGATACATAGCAAAAAGTTTCCTACTGATATAGGTTACATTATATTTTAAAGAATGAAGGGGTCTAATTATGTGTGTTTGTGTGTTCATGTGGGTAGGTGCACCGGTATGTGCAGGTGCGTGTGCATGTAGAGGTCAAAGGGCATCAGGTGTCATGAGCCATCTACCCTCTTTGAGGTAAGGCTTCTCACACTGGTTTGGAACTCTCTAGGTTAGGCAAGGCTGCATGGCAACTGGGCTCCTGAGATTCACCTGACTCGGCCTCTCCAGCACTAGAATTGCCACTGTAAGATACCACACATGGCCTTTTAATTTTACTTTACTTTTTGGCATACAAGTTGGCAATCAAACTCAGGTATTATGCTTACATGACAAGTAATTCCCCAATTAAATTGTCTCTCCAGCTCTGGGTTTCATTTTATTTTTAAAGGAAAAATTTTTGCGTATGTTTTAAAAACAGTATCATGAAAGTTTATTATGAAATTGGACTTTTATAAATATTACGGCGAGAGCAGTTTTGATGGTAAATCTATGTAGGGAACAATATCTATTAGGGTAAAGCAGATTGTTTGGTTTTAGACTCTGGGCAAAGGGACTGAGGTGCATATTCCACACATCAAGGCAGACCTGGCCTCCAGGTTCTCCCAGCATCCCTCAGGCTCTGCCTGGCATGCTCTGCCCCCAACCCTGAACTTTACAGCCCAGAGGCTCTCTCTCTATAACCCAGACATTTTGGTCTCCTCTTCCTCTTCCTTCTCCTCTTTCTTTTCTTCCTCCTCCTCTTTCTCTTCTTCCTCCTCTTCTTTTGCTTCTCTCTGCACATTTGCCCTTTCTCTTTCTCTCTTCCTCCCCTAATCCTCCTCCCATTTCCCCATGGTGACTCCCCTGTTCTCGATCCTTGGGACCAGTGAACTGGTCAGCCCAAGAGCAGCTTCCCAATAAACCTGTCTTTAATATAATCTAATATTGCTTGAATTGGGTCATTTCACTGGCAGAGAAATAACCTATCAGCAGCAACCAGTAAGATTTTTGGAAAACAAACAAACAATCAAACAAAGGAAACAAAGCCATGCCTGTAAAGTATGAAAAGGATCTAGAGACGCTCGCACGGTGTCCCTGTAGGTTCAATAACCTGCTGCACACGAGGAGTGGGAAACCAACACAGAGCCTGCTGCACACGAGGAGTGGGAAACCAACACAGAGCCTACTGCACACGAGGAGAGGGAAACCAACACAGAGCCTGCTGCACACGAGGAGAGGGAAACCAACACAGAGCCTGCTGCACACGAGGAGAGGGAAACCAACACAGAGCCTGCTGCACACGAGGAGAGGGAAACCAACACAGAGCCTGCTGCACACGAGGAGAGGGAAACCAACACAGAGCCTGCTGCACACGAGGAGAGGGAAACCAACACAGAGCCTACTGCACACGAGGAGAGGGAAACCAACACAGAGCCTGCTGCACATGAGGAGAGGGAAATCAACACAGAGCCTGCTGCACATGAGGAGAGGGAAACCAACACAGAGCACATTAGCAGAACTAGGAGGTAGTTTGGCTGCTAACAGTGTTCACTGTACAAGCATTGAGGACCTGAGATCAGCTCTCCAGAGTCCACATGAAATAGCTGGTGTGGTTATGTACAAGCCTGTGGCCCCAACGTGGGGTTAGGAGGTGATGAGAGGGAAGATCAGAATGGAGGCACAAACTTGAGGATCTTGGAACTTGCTGCCAATCTAGCCTGAATGATAAGACTCAGGTTCAGTGAGAGATCCTGTCTTCTCCAGGGAATAAAATATCATAACACTTTACGGAATATCACAATCTTAGTGATAGGGAAAGACAGTGGACTTCCTCTTTTGACTTCCTCATGGGGCATACACTCCCACACATACATGCATACATAATCATACATGCACACATGTAGAATACACAAAAGGAAAGAAGGAAGGAGGGGCTGGAGAGATGGCTCAGTGGTTAAGAGCACTGACTGCTCTCCCAGAGGTCCTGAGTTCAATTCCCAGCAACCACATGGTGGCTCACAGCCATCTGTAATGGGATCCTATTCCCTCCTCTGGTGTGTCTGAAGACAGCGACAGTGTACTCATATACATAAAATAAATAAATCTTAAAAAAAAAACAAAAGGAAAGAAGGAAGGAGGAAGGGAGGGAGAGAAGAAGGAAGGAAGGAAGGAAGGAAGGAAGGAAGGAAGGAAGGAAGGAAGGAAGGAAGGAAGGAAGCAACTGGTTTGTGAAAGCCATACCAAAAAGACTAGAGGAGAGCTGTTGCCAATCGAAGACTCACCAGTAACGTCAGAAGCTACACCCATAAAGTCTCACCGACACATCTGCCTAAGCCTGAGCTGAAGAGGGACAACCACAACAGATACACTAAGATGAAGAGAGGAAGACCACAGGCCTCAACTCTACACAAAGAACTACAGAAAGCTAAGGAATGCAGAGAGCTGGAGAAATCGTCTTCCCTGGGAGAGCGCACACACCAACTGGTTCCCCAAGACCAAATGATCGGTTCTAAAACATACATACAAATAACATTATATAGCCTGAGCAGATTGTATTAATGTGCTCAGGAACTGCTGGACTGTGTCCCCAGCCTCTTATAATGGTGTGTTAACACACATGTCATAAATATGGTATTTAGAATTGTTACCACCAACGGTAGCAACATTATCATCAGGGGACAGTGGTGGTCTGTTTTCTGACTTCACGGTGTTTCAAGTAGATTTGGTACTCCAAATGTGATGCCGAGACCAGGACTTCTATTATTCCTGCTACCACAGACCCAACTGCTGAACTTACTCAACCTTGTTAATGTTTGTCTGTTCAGAAAATGACAAAGAATGAGTAAAATGTGTCTAACTCTTCTGAAGATTTTTATATTATTATTATTGTTGTTGTTGTTGTTTGGGTTTGATGTGTGTATGGGTGCATGTGACATGGAGGTTAGAGGACCATTTTGTAGAGCTTCTTCCTCTCTTTCTGGGATTCTGGGGATCACACTTGGGTCTTCAGGCTTCTGTGCCAAGGGCCGTTACCTGGTGAGCCATCTTGCTAATCTGACTTAAGTCTAACACAAAGAAAACTTGATCTATGTTTTTTGAGGTATTAGCACTGATGGGCTTTCTGTTTGTTTTGTTTTAGTTTTTTGCTTTTTGAGATAGGGTTTCTCCCTGTAGTACTGGCTGTTCTGGACCTGGCTGGGCCCAAACTCAAAGATCTGCCTACCTCTGCCTGGGCTTAAAGATGTCCACCACCACCACTCAGCTGAATGATGCTCTTATCTCTGGCTAACTTAACTAAGTCAGGGAAGTCTAGTTTGCTTAGTCACCTCAGATAGACAGGTAAAGAAGGCTTGAGAAAGTAAAGTCTTACAGCTGGAATACTGAGGTAAATGCCTGGGATACATAAATAACCTGACAGGTTCCCTATCTCATGATGTCTCACAGAGTCTGCAGCAGGCATAAACTGATCACTGGACAATCCTCCAGAACGTCGTTTGCAAATATTTTCCATGAAATCTGCATGTTCTAAAACAAAACCAAGGAATGTAGGAGCGTTCACCCAGTGGAAAGCCACAGAGCACCAGCTTCACTCTGTGGATAGCTAATCACTCTGGGCCTCAGTTTCCTCCGGGCTTGCATGACTGCTTTATCAGTGAAGTCAGTACCATCATCTCACAGGGGATTTTAAGTAAATGAAGTGAGACGGTGCGTCCAACACATCCAGACAGCACCGCTGTGAAGATATTCACCAACCAAGACTTTGGCATTTATCCCCTTCAGGTCCTTTATTTTGAGTCTAAGGAATTTGAAAGCCAGGAGGGCAGCCTCTAAGGTAAAGGTAGAAACAAAGCAGTTCTACACTGACCTCACTATTACAGAGATCAGCTCTGAAAACAACGCCCGCTCTTGTCTGGTTTTGTTCACTGTGGGAAACCGTACTTAGAAAGTGTGCTGTAGGGAGGCCATCCTTGAAAGTCTTTACAGAGGCAGCAGGTATAATGACCGAAAACCAAAGTACTAAAGGCCAGAAGAGGGCTGGCTGGGCAAGGCACCTGGCCTCCAGACCCCATCATCTTCTGCTCTGTCAAGGGGACTAGAGGGGTCGCAACCTCATATGGATATTAATAACACTAAGGGAAATAATGTATAAACAGCCATTGTACTGGCACGCTGTAAACACATTGTCTACTGCTGACAATAACGGTGATGATTTGCCCTGTCTGGGCGAGTTAGCTGACGCTATGGCCCATAATCACGGATTAGCCTATCATGGCAGCATAGAAAGGAGAGGAAATTAGTATACTAAAAGCAGGTGCCCTCACACAGGTTCCCACTCTGAACACTCTCCACTTTAGTCTTTTGAAATAAGTAGTGAAGAGAAATTAAAAAGGGTAGGCGAGGGAGAAAAGAGATGTAGAACTACGAGTCTCACGTAATTAATGGCGCGATTTACCGTATTTATCTATGCCCCTCAAATAAGTATTTCTGTGTATGTTCTATTCTGAGTATAGCTTAAGTGAGTCCCAAACTGCCCTTGCTTATCATATCAGCAAATCTTGTCAGCGCTGCATTAAAATATCTAGGGAAATGTGTGTATGGAAGAAAAGGGAGCTGGGGAGGAAGGCACCTCTTTTGCTGTGTGCTCTCAGTGGTGAAGCTTAAGTTAAAGGAGAAAGGCACCGAAGGACATCTCGAGGCCAGGGGCGACTCACTTAGCAATGCAAGGACTCCTGCAGCGACCTGCAGAGTGCTGTGTTAGATGAGGCCTCAAGACCAGAGTCTCGTCAGCCATCCACCTCAAACACAGCACTCTCTGAAAGGATTTCCCTGCCTGCCTTTACTTCCTAGTTCAACTAGGACCGAGTTAAAAACACAGCAGACTGGTTCGCTGACTCTTTCCGAGTTTTCAATTTTAACTCTAAATGGATTTAAGTACTCATAAAATTCACAGTGTGGCGATCTCTCTTAAAAATAATATTTTCAAAAACTTTCCCAATACAATTCAAGGCAGAAAAAAATCCAGCAAATGAGCCAACTGACAAGGGAGCAATGGACAGAGGAAAATGATCTTCCCAACAGTCATTTCCCCCACTCCCACCCCCACCTCCACATCCTGCCCCCATCACCTCTCCCCACTAGGATTGGGGAGTGTCTACTTTGTTTTAAGTTGTACAGCCATGTTATGTCCCCATGTGCTTTTCTAGCCATGCTCCCTCCCTCGTCTTTGCTCTCCCTGGTGATCTATGAGCAAAGCCTTCTATTCCTTGCAAACATGATATACTGACTGGACAGTACCTTTGCATGGGATAAACACCTATTCAAAGCTCAGGGTAACCGGCACCCTGGGTCCTTAGAGCATCTTGCTCGACCAGTCTCTCATGCTAGAAATTCACATTCCAAACTTGAGTCCTTGTTTCAGGGACTGAACTCTGCTCTCTGAGGCAGAAATATAGGACAATGTTTCGAGATCGAGTGAAAAACGTTTAACAATTCAGGGCTAGGGAGATGACTCAGTGGTTAAAGTGTTTGTCTTGTGAGGCTGAGGACTAACTAGAATTCAAATCCCTGGAAACTCATAAAAATCACAGTTGGGTATGGTGGCCCTCCTGTAATTTTAGCCTGGGAAGACAGAGACAGGATTTCCCCAGAGACAGCTCACTAACGAGTAGCCATATGGGTGAGCTCTGTGATCGATTGAGAGATCTTATCTCAATGAATAATGCAGAAGAGTGATGGAGAGTGGTTTCCTGAATCAAATGCAGGTCTCTATACACATGCGGACACACACACACACACACACACACACACACACACACACACACACACACACACCACATGCACATACATGAAAAATGTAAAATTAAAAAATAAAAAGATTTTCTGTTTTAATCTGGGAAGAGTCTCTGGGTGGTGGTGTACACACTCACTAAAGACAGAGGGTAAATAAACCGGATTGCAGCCTCACCTTCTTCTCTCATTTCCTCTCCCCCTCGAAAGGTCCCATTCTCCTTCTACACACTCCCCGGGAGCTCAGAGGCAGCAGGTCTCAAGATCTAGACATTTGACAGGAAAATGTATATGAACTGGATAATGGCTGCCATTAAGGAAACCCTTTTCAAACTCTCCATAGATGGCTATATTATAGTGCTTATGTTTTAAAACAAAAATGAGATCAGAGTTCCACTCTGATCCATTGCCAGGCAAAGTCAAGTGATGTCTTCGAGTTGCTGTAGGAAGTTGAGAACAGGAAAAGACAGAACATTGCAATGAGACAAGAAGAACAAGGTCCATTGGGAAGGGTTAAAGCTGTGGACACAGGACATCATCCCAAGACATGGGGCAGGGACAGGAAAAACTATTCCTTTTATCTCTGTGCACATCTAGAATTTCTCATAAAGTCAAATGGGGTGTTTTCACTACAAAAAGAAAAGCACTTAGATTCTTTGCATTTTTTTTTAATTTCTGGAATTACCTAAACTAGAGTCAAGGCAAAGAACATTTGGCTTCCCAAATCGGCTTCTTTAAGTCCTCTAAATTACATAGAATGGTGGTACCGAGTCCACTTCCTAGTATTGATGAATAAAAAGGATAAAGCTGCCTCTATGCTCAGTGAGGCCACCTCCCTCCAAACACAAGGACTTCGAATGACTGTGAAATCAATCATGCAGTTGTCCTTGGATGTCACCAAAGCTCTGCCTGAGCCACCCGGGCTGTGGTGTCTTTTCTCCTTCTAAACCCGACCTTACTGGATTCACCTCAAGCTTCCTCCTATTCGGGAAACTTTCTGCAGTACAAGATAAGTGTAATTCAGCATCCATACTAAGGGTGGTGTCAGAGGACACGTGGGCAGCAGGAGAAAGCCAGGAGTCTCCTGAGCAAGCCAGGACTTGTGGCCATCCAGTGTCCATTTCTAGACTGTGACCACCTCACTCTTCCTTGTGTCCGTTATTTTAAATATCTGACTTTCCCTCTAGGCTTGACAGAAGTTCTTTGCCCTTGGTATCTCTCCATGTAAGTTTAGGGAATGAATACTTAAAAACATTTTATCATCTGTTTCCATTTGTATTTTTGCTTGAGTATTAAACTGTAGCGTCCTACATATTTGTGTGTGTGTGTGTGTGCATAATGATCTTATCTGCCAGCTCCTTATCACAGGGACCATGTGATCACATTCTTGAGCACACAAACACACAATATATTTATGTATATATATTATACAATATATAATACACAATATGTTATGTATAGCATATAGAGATATATAATCTTATACATATTATATAGCAATATATACTACATACTCACATATATGTATGTGTGTGCATGTTTAATATATTATGCATGAGGTGTATATAATATATGTAACATGTAATATAGATTTAGTGTATAATATATATTTGTATGTACATTTGTAATATACTATATATGCGATACATGTAATATAAATGAAACATGTAAATACTGTAATACATGTAGCAACATATCAGTATACAAATAAAATCAGTGAGTACAATACTCAGTGATGATTAAAATTGCCAAACTGAAGCACTTTCCTTGGCCTTGCAGTTGTGAGCTTAGGGAGTTCTCTGTACAGGACCGAGTAAGTCAGGGTCCCACCTCAGGAAACCTATTGCACGTTTAGAGACAGGAGAAGCCGAAGAGGAGCAGGCCTTCCACAAACAAGTCTTTATTTGAGATAAAAATAAGTGTAGCAGAAATCCCACCCTAATCAATTCTGTAAAGTAAAGAAACTCAAAAGGAAGAATTTTAGTGGAAGAAGAGTTTAAGGCTTTTACGAGACCCTCCCACAGTTCTAGCCAAGCCAGTGAGAAGTAGCTGGTAACGGATGAGCTTCCCCCTCTCTAGAAGGGTAAGGTTCAGAAGAGCTTCTCATACACAGAATACCTTCCTTTCTCAGACTTCTCTGATCACTCTGGGGGACTCTCTCTGCAGAATGTGGTAAAGCACGCTGTGTTTTCCTACAGAGTTTTATCCTCCTGACTGAAGTACAACATGGTGGTGCTCGTATGATCCCTGGAAATCATTTTAGCAGCTTCTGAAGGAATTCTTTTTATTTTTTTTTATTTTTTATTTTTTCGGAGCTGGGGGCTGAACCCAGGGCCTTGCACTTGCTAGGCAAGCGCTCTACCACTGAGCTAAATCCCCAACCCGGAATTCTTTTACGAATAAAATTTCCTTCTATTTACAAAGTACAGAACTCCGGAGGTACAGATATTTGGTTCTGTTATTAATGGTGCGACATTGGAGTAGCCATCCCAAAGCTTTGTTTGTAAACATTTGATTCATTCAAATTGGGATCTTTCCCTTTTGTCTACAAGAAACATAATGGCACCCGCTCTTCTAGTGACCTCTGTGAATGTGAGACATCCAGGCAGCTGTGCAAAACATTGTTTCTAGACTTTAACAGAAGAAGACTTAGTTTATGAAGTACACCTCCTGCCTTCCCACAGACTCTATGATCACCACCTTTCTGTTGTATACTAAGGCCCAAATGAGCCCCAGAGGTCATTTCCTCATGGGACAAGTGTCCTTCTTTGCCAGGAAAGGGACAACAGTGCACTGTCTTCAGCCACAGTCATACTGTGTGATACCAGGGTGGTGCCCTGCCAGAGCCAGCTGGAGTATCCAGTCTCCCAAGGAGATGGAAAAAACAAATGGAAAAGTTTGCTTTCCACAACAGTAGGTCCTGTGTCCAAACTGTAACACTCTGTTCAGGACACCGTCTCTCAAGTCCCTCCTCTGTCAGTTCTTCTAGGGGTCCTAAAGTCATGATGACTGGCTTTGATCAGAGCAACACAGATGTAGACATCTGAGAGCACTGACACCCTAAGATTAGGTGTTTGGGTCAATGTGGCTAGGGATTGGTGTGTGTGTGTGTGTGTGTGTGTGTGTGTGTGTGTGTGTGTGAGAGAGAGAGAGAGAGAGAGAGAGAGAGAGAGAGAGAGAGATGTATAGAGACAAAAATGAAAGGAAGAGAAGCAGGGGGAAAGGGATAGACAGGCAGACAAAAAGACAGAGAAAAGTGACAGAGGACAAGGTGGCTGACGTGTGAAATGTTAGCATTTCCTTATCCCCCCCCAACCAAATACTTAATAAGCATCAACCCTTGTATGTGCAGGGTACTCTAACAGCTTTTAGATATATCAAGTCTGACACAGCCCTCACAGAGTTTACAGCCTAAGTCTAACTAATTAAGTAGTTGATTGATAGCAGAAGGCAGTATGCCGGAGAAAGCCCAGTGTCACAGAGCTACACAGAAATGTGCACAGGTGGCAGATATAAATAGCAGCAGATACACAACTTATTGTGCATTCATGTGACTCCTGACTTCATCTTCCAAAGAGACACCACTAACCCCGCAGACGATGTATCATGCTCGGGCTGCTCTCCCTCCCAGCTCTTGTTTGGGATATAAATATGACCTGCAGCACCATTGAGGGAAAGTAAGACTCCAGTGCTGAGGCAGGGGTGTGGAAAGACAGCTATCAGCTGTGGGGTAAATACTGACCGACTCTCACACATTTTACTACATTGAACCACAGAAAAATGCAGAGTCAGCCATTTTTCACAGTTAGCTCATCCTCTCTCTTCTGGAGATCATTTCAGGGACTTTAGTATAGTTCTTTCAGGTTTTAACTTCAGGTATATCCAATTAAATAAGATGAAATGAGAATATTTGACATACTGGAGGTATTGAATAAATGTAGTCTCCACACAGTAGTCAAAGCATGAATTACAGGTGAAATAGCCAATTCTGGGAAATCAATTTAAAAAGATTAAAATGAGTTGTGTTTGAAATTTTAACGTAGAGGAAACTATACATATAGGGGTGTGTGTGTGTGTGTGTGTGTATTATTTTGGCTCATAGCAAAACTAGACAAGATACTCAAGGATCTCCTACCTACCCTTTGTCCCATATATATATTGCTCTAAAACATGTTTACTTTTTTTTTTTTTTTTTTTTTTTTGGAGCTGGGGACCGAACCCAGGGCCTTGCGCTTCCTAGGCAAGCGCTCTACCACTGAGCTAAATCCCCAACCCCACATGTTTACTTTTAATGAAGGATACATGAGGAAAAGCAAGGTGCCCTGGCTATTTTACTTAAACTCTGTGCCCAGAGGTCCCAAGATACATGCTGTCTTTCTCACACTGACCAGCATGTCATAAGCTATTCATTTTCTCTGGCCACTCTGTTAGCCTGTTGGTTAAGTACCAGAGCCTCTGTTGATCTGCCCCAACCAAGCTGGCAAGTAAGAAGCCCTGCACATAAATACCAATGATCTCAGAGAGCCTCTCCCCTCCCCAGTACATTCCTCAGCAGGACAAACCTCCCTGACTTGGCTGGAGTCTCTCTTCACAAATAGGCCTGACTGGGCTTAACTTAGTAACTTGCAGGCCCCTGGTAAGAGCTGGGGTGAGGCCGGAGCCCTTGCAATCCCACCAGGATACGTCACAGGAGACAGGCGCCCAGCCCCATTGCAGGAGCTAAAAGGGATGCTCCCAGTGATTTCTCTCAGCTATTTAAGAGTTGCATTTCCCAGGAATCACCCTTTGTTTTTCTTTTATTTCTCCTCAGACATCAGGTATAGGACTTCTATGGAGTATAAAGACTATATTAAAGACTGGGCAAATTGGCACATACCTCTTATCTTAACACTCAAGTGGGCAGATCTGTGAATTCAAAGCCAGCCAGTCTACATAACAATTTCACGATAACCAGGTCTATGCAGTGAGGCCATATCTCAAAAATCAAAACACCCTAAACATAAATAAATTGGCAAATATGGCTGGCTGAATGCTTTTAAGTTCTTGATGGGATCTGACATGATCTGATGTTGAACTCTAATGTCTGACTCTTGCTTTGAAGGCCTGGCCTGACTTAATGCAAACCTCTATTCTGGCGACTGTGTGAACTTAGCCTCCCCTGGAAACCTGGGGCAGTGCTTAACCACAGACACCCTACAGCTGGGTCACTTAGCGTGGCAGGCACAGGCCTTCCGTGGCTACTGAGCCCTGGAGATATAACGAGTGCACACTGTGCAAGAACATCTCATCGTGG
The DNA here is from genome assembly GCF_021556685.1 of Rattus norvegicus. Taxonomy (NCBI): domain Eukaryota; kingdom Metazoa; phylum Chordata; class Mammalia; order Rodentia; family Muridae; genus Rattus; species Rattus norvegicus. Next base: position 187,474,714 of record NC_141535.1, read on the forward strand.
ATTTTTAATACTACCACAAAAGAATATGCACGCCTAAAAAAAATTAAGAACTTCTGTTCTTTGATTTTTATGTTGAACTTACAATGTTTAAAATACATTATCACCATCAATTTTACATGAATCTTTTCAGCTTTTTATTATTTTTAAATTTTTATTTCATGGGCATTAGTGTTTTGCCTGCTTGTATGTCAGGTGAGGGTGTCAGAGCCTCTGGAACTGGAGTTATAGACAGTTGTGAGCTGCCATGTGGGTGCTGGGATTTGAACCTGGGTCTTCTGGAAGAGCAGCCAGCTCTCTTAACTGCTGAGCCATCTCTCCAGTCCCCTCTGTTCGGGTTTTTTTTTTTTTTTTTTTGGTTCTTTTTTTCGGAGCTGGGGACCGAACCCAGGGCCTTGCGCTTCCTAGGTAAGTGCTCTACCACTGAGCTAAATCCCCAGCCCCCCCCCCTTTTTTTTTAATGTCGTGTGTGTGGCTTCTATTCTATTTCTTCACATCTGTAAGTACATTGTATGTGGCCATGTTTGGTGCCTTGCCATTAATTCTGTGGTCCCATCACACCAGAAACAGTGACTGTATATAACTTACGAAGCACTTAATGCCTATTAAGTCTTTAGGGCAACATAAATAAACAAATGTTACCACCTCACCACTTTGCTACTTGTCCTCTGCCCAAAGAGTGCCTTGTCTCTGACTGCCTGTCTCTCAGCGTTGCAAAACAGGTTAAACAAGTGAGAGGCTTCCAGTGTCTACAAAGGTAGCATCCTACCAAAACAGTAACATTGTTCCAGTCACCACCTCAAGCCCAACCCACACCAGACCTTACTAGTAAATTCCTTTCCATCACTTACAGAAACGACTCCAGTTCACTAGGAATGAAGCAAAACTGCTAAGTGACAGCAGAGAGGTCCCTGACCTCTCTCTCAGTGTTTGGACACTGAGTTAGTGTGAGCAAGACATCCCTCTCAGCCTCCACTTGCTGCTTCACCATGGCTAGCACATCCTGCCTACTGAAGAAAATGACACATTTACCAAATGAACGGCTGTTGCTCAAACTCTGTCAAGGATTTCCACTCCCTAGTGGCCTTTTTCTCAAGTTATTGACTTCCTAAATCTACCAGGCCCACTCGGTGCATTTCCAGGACAGTTAGGTTAACTGGACTTCTCCCAGCAGCTGGGTCCAGGGGAGGACATAACAAGATGGCGAGGCAGCTTCTCACCCACCCCTTCTGCAGCTTACTGGGCATTCATCTCCTCACCACACAGATCCCAGATTTCTCTTCTGAGTGCAGTAATATTTAGGTTGAAAGCCATGGAGGATATTTGATGCTGATCTAGCCTGAAAAGTATAATCTATGGGGAGATCTAAGAAACCTAAACATTAAAATAATACTACTAGGGGCTGGAGAGATGGCTCAGCGGTTAAGAGCACTGACTGCTCTTCCAGAGGTTCTGAGTTTAAATCCCAGCAACTACATGGGGACTCACAACCATCTGTAATGGGATCTGATACCTTCTTCTGGTGCATCTGAAGATAGCTACACTGTACTCATATACTTAAAATAAATTCATTTTAAAAATCTAGCAGCTAGAAATTAAATGATCTGTCCAAATAATTATTCTGAACTGTAGTCAGTTGAAGAAAATACACGGAGAGACAAAGTTTGGCACAGTGTTGATGAAGAAATGTCCACCTGATCAAGTGCTGCCTGGGCTGGACTCTGATGGGTAGGATTTGTACACAGAGAGGGAATGTACATCCCAGATGTGAACAGGGATGCTTCAGCACAGATGAGCCCCAGGAGGAGGGGGAGCACCTCACTCTAGGGAGGGGGAGCACCTCACTCTAGGGAGGGGGAGCACCTCACTCTAGGGAGGGGGAGCACCTCACTCTAGGGAGGGGGAGCATCTCACTCTAGGGAGGGGGAGCATCTCACTCTAGGGAGGGGGAGCACCTCACTCTAGGAGTATTTTTGAAATGCACTTGGAGGAACAAACTTGTGCCAGTCTTGTCTGCCACATCTGCCCATGTGTGAATAACAGCCCCCATGTACCCTTTCTCTGCCCACAATCCTGTTCCAAACCCAGGAAGTCTCGTCTTTACTCCTCCATTTATATTCCCACTATCTACTGAAAAATTCTCTTGCTATGTCGTATCTGGACTGTCCTCCCCTTTTATTAAAAACACTTCTGCTGACCTAGGACTCTTATCAGTTACTGTCGGTTTCATTCATCTCACTGGAGCACAACTCTTTAATGTAAGAGTTCATTTTCTCTACCTTAGCATCTCATTTCTTAAGTCCACTAAAGTCAGGCTTTTGCCCCCACTCCCGCCCCTGCTTCACCAGGGTGGCTCTAATGGAGACCATGGATGGTCCTAAAGCCAAAGGTGGATTTTTAGTCATCAAGCTCTACGAGTTTTTCAAAAACTCTGAGCCTCCCTTGTCTCAGTTTTGTTTGTTTTGTTTTGTTTTAAATCTGGCTACTAGAGTATCTTCCCACAGGCATTTTCTTTTGCTTCGTTTTCTCCTTTTTTCCAGTGCTTATCAATGTGAGTGGCCTGGGGATTAATCCTGGTCCTTTCCTCCTTTGATGCTCCCAGGCCTTTGGAGAGCCAACTGAGTCTCAAGGCTTCCAATACCATCCGCTTGGCTGACAGCACCACAATTTGTGTCTCAAGCCAATCCTTTTCCCAGAAGTCCTGAGATAGACCCAACCGCTTACTTGTAGCATGAAATATCTAACAAGTATATCAAACACAATATTCTAAAATCGAATACTAACTCTTCCTCCTCAAACCTTTCGACGGCAGAGCTGTCATCCACTCTTGCTTGTCTCTCACAATCTACATTGAATCCATTCATGTAAACCCTACCGGTTCTGCAGCCTTTCCAACTTTGTCCTATGATGAGTGTTGCTTTAATGTGAACTCCATCAGCTCTCGGAACGGACAGCAGCTGATGTTTTCCCATTGCTCCTTTGCATCCTACCCTCCACCCACTGTTTACAAAGTTATAATCAGACTTTTTCTTTTCCAAAGGCAGAGTCCACTGCTACTTGTTAGATTAATCCTCAGTCAAAACTCTTACTACCCTGTGTGACTCAGTAATGTCTAAAATCATTAAAAGATACAGTCAGCACCCAACTGTTAGCAGCCCCATCTCCTCGGAGATCATGTTCTTTCCCTTCTCATGTGGCTTCCACCCTGATGGCTCTTCTGTTTTTATTAACCTGGAAAATTCTTCCCTGAGTTATCTGGTTGACTAGCTCCCTCATCTTCTCTAGTCACTATTTAAAATCACTCTTTGGTAGTATTTATAATTGGACTAAGTAGGCAATATATAACCTACAGTTCCATACCCAAGTGAAACAAAACAACAAGGATGGTCACAGCAACCTTATCCTAATAGCCAATCACCCAACAGGCCCTGTATGATATAGACACATTGTCTCGACATTGTTTTTCGGAGCACCAGCAAACAATGAGAGCAGAAGCACTATTGATACAAATAACATTAACGAACGACCACAGGCTAGATGAAGGAAGCGTGAGGTGCTCTGTAATTCCTCTTGTATGAAATTCGAGAACAGAGAAGACTCTTACAGACAGCAATCAGATCAGTCACTCCCTGCAGCCTGGCAGTGTAAAGGGGTTAGCACCGCCGGGATGTGCATGGACTGGTCCTGGGTGGTGGGAATATTTGATATTTTCATCATGTGATGGCTGCTACCCAGTTGTTAACACTTGTTAAAATCCACTGAACTACATCCCTAAAAGAAAAGAAAGAAAGCTAAGTAGCGATCTCTGTGGGTGGAGGCCCATTATAGGACATTCAGGACTAACTACACAGAAAAACTCTGCTCTATATAAATAAATAAATAAATAAATAAATAAATAAATAAATAAATAAAGAAGGAAGGAAGGAAGGAAGGAAGATGAAGCAGTGGATAAAGGATAAGTGAGTGGGTCACTCACTTATATCTTGACTTCCATCTCTATCCTAACTCTACAAAATGAACAAATAACAACAGCAGAAGTGCAGAAGTGGATGGCAGGGGCGTCGGACGGATTGTAACTTGGGGCTTGCTGTCCTTGACTCCTGGAGCCCATGCTTCTGTGTAATCCCCTCCCTTTGGTTCAGGCAAGACACGGACTTGTTTCTAAGCAACTGGATAAGGCAAGGCTGAGGGAGAGATACAGTTGGAGATTTGTTGAGTTTTTAGACCATCATGGCTACAGAGGTTGAAGAGCCTCTCCTTTGAGACTTGAAATAAGCAACAATGGAGGGAATCCACAGGACAAGACACTGTAGGTCTTCAAGGAACCCCAGGCAGCCTCAATCTGCCTCATGCTCAACCCTTTAGCAGAGTTCCTCATGTCATGCTGACCCCCAACCATAAAGTTATTTTTGTTGTTACTTCATAACTAATTTTGCTGCTGTTATAAATTGTAATGCAAATATCCGATAGGTGACCCCTGTGAAAGGGGTCACCACCCACAGGTTCAGAACCACTGAGCTAACATTTAGGAAGGAGCCAAGGGCCTCAACTCTTCAGCCACAGGAAATAGATTTTGTTGACAACCTGAAGGAGCTTAGAGGATTCTTCTCTAGACAACACTGCAGACTGACCAAGACTGTGGCTATTAGGACACTAAACAGAGAATTCAGTTAAGCGTCCAACCAATGGGGACTCACAAGAGCTCGCACATGAGGCTTGGGCTCTGAACCTCTAAGAACTGGAATCTAAATAAACCTCTTCTCGTTGTAAGGTACCAGAAAGGGACTAGTATCAATATAGAGACTTTTACACTGCTCCGCCCTCTTTTTCTTCTTCTCCTGTAAGAGGATTTTCACTTTTACAGTTATTTACTTAGATTATTCAGTGTCTGTCCGTGAGAGACAAACTTCACGAAGTCTTGTCTGCTTTGTGCATTAGTATTTATCAACCCTCACAATTGCTGTGTGTGTGTGTGTGTGTGTGTGTGTGTGAATGCACACATTTGTGTATGTCAGAAGGTCATTCTTTAGGTGCTGTATGCACACACACAAACACACACACACTCAGATGTGCACAAACATGCAATGCACACACACACACACACACACACACACACACACACACACACACACACACACCCTAATATGCCAGCTTAAGATGGCTTATTTGTATCTTGGCAGGGACAGGAAATAGCTAATTACTCCTGTCAGGCACTGAGATGCACTCTAAGTCTGTTGTTCCTCAAGATGGAAACAAAACTCCCAATTCTACTATTCTTTTCAAGTTTTTATTTTGTTTGCTTGCTTGTTTTAGTCCAGGCCCAGGCCAGCCTTAGTTTCTTCTGCTCAGTTTCCAGGTAACGGGGACTCTGCAGGTACAGCATCCCACCCCCTGAATGATCCCATCTTTAATTTTAATGTGGTTTGAATCACTTCCTGCTTCCTCTGAATTTCAGGGTACATAAGCCTGACAGGTCACTCTATAGCAAGGACAGCCCTGGCTCTATTACATTCCATGAGGCAATTACCACCTGATTCCAAGTCAAAATAAGGCCAGCACCATCTTCTCCCACAAAGCCAGGAATAAGATGTCCACCTCCTCTTGCCCAGGTCCTGGCAGAAGTCACTATGTCACGGGTATCCCCTTACCAAGCCCTTTCTCTTCCAGTCACCCTTGATACAATGTGAGCTTACCGCTGAAAAACATCATTTGCATTTGAAAGGGTGGCGAACTTTAAATTCTAAATAACTCTTTGCTTATTAAGTGTAGAATTAGGCCATGCTGCTGCTTGGATAACAGGCAGACGCCCTGTGCTTGTTAAGGGCACGTGTGGGCCTGTGGAAAAATAGGGGAAAGACAGCTCCTTCACAGGCTACTCTGGGGCTGAGATTAAATGTGGATAAAATGTGCCAACCGGAGCCTGGTGCATAGCATTCTCCAAATCCCCTACTTCCACCCCTGGGGCCAAAATGGAAAGTATTTAGTGTTTGAGGAGGCAAGGAGGCACAGCCTGAGTCTAGAAACACCCTGGAGCTCCAAACCTACAAAGAGTCCTTTTCTACGGGACTGTCCATTTTCTTTCATTTTATATCCAGACCCTCAGGCACTAGCTAAAGACGCTGGCTCCTTTAAGAGGTAGGAAGAAAAGAGAAATTGGGAAGAAGTTGAGGGCCATATCCCAAAGCCGGGGGACGAATCACTTTGTTAATGGATCCTACCACCTTGAAAGAGCAATAGTTTGTACAGGTCTCTTTCTGGTGGCTGACCCAGCTTCATCAGGGAGGAAGGAGCCCCTTCTACTCTTCCCTCTCCCTTTGCAGACACTATAGGGATGAGTTACAGTTTCAGCTATAGAGGGCTCTGAGGCACCAATGGTGGGCAGCAGCCTGGGCTTCCTCATGACCCAGGTTTGGAAGGATTAGAAAAATAGGTCTTCGAGCAGATACAGTTCTCACCCCTTCGTGCCTCACAGGTTTGCTACCTTCCTGGATTTCAGCGCCAGGAAGACTCAGGACCCAACTCTGGACCCATTTATCCCTGGCTTGAGAACAGAGCAATGATGTGGTCCCCTGTGGCACCAAGGGTGGACAAGACCAATTTGCACCTATGCTGAGCAGAGAGACTCAGTTTGACCGGACAGTGCCAAACAGGGATGCCATCTGGAGCATGCTTGAGGAAGGCAGCTACTGCGGCTTTGTGGAGAGGACCTGAGACCTTCCAGGGAAAGGTGATGTGAGGAGGACCTCACTCTTCGTGCTGAAGTTTATAGCATTGAGTCTGTCAGCTTCCTCAACTTCAAAGATTCCCAAACCTCTCTTGGGCTGCTTAAGACCCTGTGTGTATGAAGCCATGACTGCTACGTGGCAGCAGAACTTTCCAGAGGGCTGGGGGAGGGATGGGAGTCCAGCATTACAAGGTAGCTTGGGCCTTTTATTACCTCCCAACTTTCACAAGCCAGGTTTCCAAAGAGCAGGTATGGAAGTTGCCCAGTGAGGCCCAAGGTCACTTCTAAAGCTGCTTGGCCAAAAGCCACCTGACTAATGCTAGGCTATCCTCAGAATGCTATGTACCATGCCTGCCTTGCAGTGTCTGATGGGATTAGCTGCTATCTAGCAGGGTAGGGTGGGTGTGCTCATTTCCAGTTTCACCTGCCCCCATCTGTCCTGTGCTTTCCCCGTGTGGTTGAGCTTGTTTAGATGAAGGGAGGCTGGCCAAAGCAAAAAAGCAAAGCCCACATAGCTTTTGAAAAACCATGGATAAAAGCCCTGGGAAGAGGCCACGAGGGTGGAGAAACAAGCATTTTCTTCTGACATCACAGTATAGCATTAGTCGTCTGTGGATGAGTCTAGCGCCTACTGTGTGTGCTCTACTTTGGCCTGTGACCGGCAAAGAGGAAGAAAAACTAACTTCTCACAAGCACAGACATTTCTTGAATTTTTGTTGTACACTGAAGAGTTTGTTGCAAGCATCTTGGAACTTGCATCTCCTGGGGTTCAGTCTCAGCTTGACCCCTAAAATTCCGTGCAGTGAGCACATACTTGCTCTAAGGTATGGCTGAAGTGAAGGGTTTTGATGAAGACACGAGGGAGCGGACAGCCAGAGGTATCAAGTCCAGAGCAGGGAGAGAAGGTAACAGACCAAATCTGGCCAATAAACCGAACCAGGCCATGAGAGGAGAGATAGAGACTGAGAGAGGAGGAGAGAGGACACAGAGGAGAGAGGATCAACAGTCAAGAGGGCGAGCTCATGGCTGAAATGGCAGTGGTCAGAAGCTGTGGGAAGGGAAGCCCCTTAGCTGGAGAAGTTTAGGGTGGGGTGAGAAGAGCAGAGAGGAGACTCGGTACTGAGTGAGTCTGGAGGCCAGCATGTGCTTCGGTACGCTAATAGACACCTACATTAGCCACTTGTCCTAAATCTTTTGAACCTGATATATGTGACATAAGGCAAATTACCATTCTGGACCTTGGTCTTCTTTTCTTTAAAAAGAAAGGTTCATTCATTATGGGGAAGCTGAAAGTCCAGCGCATGGCAACTCTCAGTGATAGTTTTATAATGAAGTTTCTCTGCAAAGGGAAGGGCTCCCCTGGATTCACTCAAACTCTAAACAGCCATTCTATGTTGTTTCTCTCCCATCTTTCTAGCTATTCAAACACAGCTAGGCAGAGGTCTTGCCCTCTTCCTCCTGCCCACACAAGATGCTGACTAGCGAAACCTCCTTTCCTGCTCATAACAAAGCATGTACCTGAGCAATATTCAATCTCCCAAAACCATATTATAAAAAGACCCAGCTCTGCCCATTTTGTTTTACATCCAGCAGGAAAAGCTGCTTCTGAAATCGCAGGCTCACAAACTCCAGGCTTTCCCCTAGTAACGGTGCTAATTATAACTCTGCTACCTGGTAACAACACTGGCTTCCCTGGCATTGGCTGAAGCCATCCCAGTCTTGCTGCTGGTACCACCTATCCTAAGCATCGCCAGTGTGTGTGTGTGTGTGTGTGTGTGTGTGTGTGTGTGTGTGTGTGTGTGTGTGTGTTTGTGTGTGTGTGTGAGCATGTGAGAGAGAGAGAGAGAGAGAGAGGGAGAGAGAGAGAGAGAGAGAGAGAGGCCTGCTAGGTATCCAGCCTGGAAGATCTCCAAGTATCAGTCTGGGTCTAGCTGAGGGAGTTAAACACAGAAACCAGGGAGCTCAGAAACAGTGGCTTGACCTAGCTGGGCATGTCACTCCTAGCCTCTCTCTCCTACCAGTCAATCATGAAGTCCTATAGGTATTTTGTCTCCTAAGCAGAGGTCCCTTCCCTCTGTGCCCACTGCCCTGCCCTCACTTGGTCCCCCACTTTTGTTTGCTTCCTCAGTCTGTCCTCCCTTTATCTCTGTTTCACCTCACTGAATTCAACATTCCCACCCAGCAGGGGCATCATCTAGCATGGTCCCTACAGTTCACAACCCCTTACTTGCCCCTCTAAAAAGGCACAAAAGACTGTGCCCAATACACGTGTATTTCAGTCTCACTCTGTCCCTATTACTTAAATCCAGCAACCCAAAACGACTTAGGATCCTGTCCACACACCCAGCAATCCAGTTGCCTCCGTCTTTTGCTTGTGCAGACCCTCTTCCTTGTACCCCACCATTGACTAGCAATGCTCATTCCTTTTTGAAGTTCAGGGGTCATCTCCCCCAAAGAATCCTTTGTAGATTTCCCCTCCACCTTCTCTGTCCGCTTGGGGTAGCAATGCCTTGCTTGAATCCCTTTGCACTCTGTTCATTTACCATCCCACATCTCATGTTTACTTGCCTTCAAAGTCTGGGAATATCGTAGAAGTCTTATAAAGTCTTACTGAAGAGGAACTGGGGGGACCCAAGGGTCTCCCAGGTTTGTCTTCTGCCTGCCTTTCCAGTGTCACCTTCAATCGCCACAAGCCCTCTCTGCCTCACATTCCAGCAACACAGAATGCCAGGAAGTGAGCCAAGCACAGCGTTAATTCCTGCCTCTGTCCTTGTCCATTGCCTCTCTGGTCCAGAACGCTTTTACTCCTTCATGAGTTACAGATAGTTGTAAGCCACCACGTAGACCCTGAGAACCAAACCAGGATTTTCTGCTCTTAACTACTGAGCTGTCCCTCTAGACCCAAAATTTGAACCATTAATCTACCTTTTCCTAACTGTAGAACCTTGGCCAGTTCCTATGAGCCTGAGTTTCCTAACTTATCTCCTTCCCCAGATGTAAACATGCTACAATGGACTGGGTGTTAACTACATGGAAATGGTTATTACTGTCCTGTGTACCTGTAGACAGTGCTAGGGAGAGCCTACCTTCTCCTCATCTAAACTGACTTCTGTGGCCACCATTGACAAAGTTAATGGTTTTCTTCATATGTGTAACGGAGTTGACAATATCTTTTCTATCCTATTTTTTGTATGTACATAATGAATGCTGTGTACCTGCATGTGTATGTAGATAAATGTGTATGCATGTATTTTTGTATGTATGTATGCATATAATGTATGTTTCTGTACATGCACATGTGGATAAACATATATGTATGTGAATGCTTTACGGAGTCCAGAAGACATTTTCTTTACCCATATCTACCTTATTCTTTTGAGATAGGGTTTCTTACTAAACCCAAGGCTCACTAATTTGGCTAGGGTTGGCTAGCTGGCAAATCCTCTAGTCTCTGCTTCTTCGGGGCTGGGAGAGCGCTGCAATGCCCAGTGGTTTCTTTGTGTTTGTTTGGTTGGTAACTTGGCTTCTTGTTTTTTGGAGACAAGGTTTCTCTGTGTAGCCCTGGCTATCTGGGAACTGGCTCTGTAGACCAGGCTGACCTTGAATTCAGAGATCTGCTTGTCTCTGCCTCCGGAGTCCTGGGATTAAAGACAGTCACCACCATGCCCAGCCATTGTTTGTTTTAATGAGATTCTGGGGACTGAGGTCCGGTTCTCAGGCTTGCATAGCAAGGACTTTACTGACTGGGCAATCTCTCCCAGGCCCTCGTACTCTTTTTCTTAATGACTTGTTTAATTATTAACTTTTAGAAACTGTTTTAGTTGTAAAGACTTTAAGACATGTGTATGACAATGAATATGTACTGTTAAAATTTTTAATAAGAAAAATATGTGATAGGAAAGAGGCAAAGGGTTATAGTAGCTAAAGTATGTATCTTCTTGTTTAGTGTGTGTGTGTGTGTGTGTGTGTGTGTGTCTATATGTCTGTGTGTGTGACAATGACACATGTTAGCTTGTAGAGGTCAGAGGATGGCATTGGCTTCTTCAATCCTCCTTCATCTTTTTTTTTGAGGCAAGGTCTCTTCCTGAACCTAGAGCTCACTACCTAGTCTAGACTGGCCATCCAGAAAGCCCCAAGGATGTCCTGTCTCTGCCTTCTCAGCCTTGGGATTACATGTGTGGCCCTAACCAAGCTATTTATAGACAGTTCCTGGAGACCCAAAGCATCCATTTTCCATGTGTGTTCTGCTACATGCACTCTGTGTGCTGACTGCCTGTCCTCAGCTTTCTGAGACTCTTGAAAGCATTCATATCTATTGATTGTCCTCTGGGGAGTAAAAGTTGGAAGGAAGTAGGGAGTATTCATTGAACACAAATATCTGTTAAATACTTGTAACTGATATTTGTGTCCTTGGTTAAAATTTTCTTGGAGCTTCACATCTATTAGGATTGTGTGTGGGTGTATGTGTGTGTGTGTGTGTGTGTGTGTGTGTGTGTGTGCACGCACATACACAAATACAGAGAGAGACAGAGACAGAGAGAGAACAAATGTTCAAAGAAAAGGTTGGAAGCCATACGTACTGTAAAATGGTTCATTTACATGAAAATAGTACTAATTCCTTTGAAAATTACACATAGAATTACCATATATGCCAACAATTTTTGTCTGGGTCTGGAAACCCATCTCAAGCAAACATTTACCAACCTGTGATCACAGAAAATGGTGGAGGGAGTAGGCATGGAGACATGACAAATATGTAATGAACTGGTATTTAGCCTACAACGCAAGGAAATTCTAACACGAGCTACGATATGGATGAATGTGGAGAGCATTATGTGACACAGTCACAGAAGGACAAATGTATCATTTCCCTTATATGAGACAGTTGGGAGATCGTGAAGACCGAAAGCACAGTGAAGATGGATGGAGACACCAGGGAATGGGAAGTTGGTGTTTGATAAAGACCGTTTCAGCTGGGGTCAAGTTCAGCTCTGCAGACGGGGGAGTGACACTTGCATGACAGTGTGGTTACACAAACTGCACACCTAGGTGAAAAGCTCAGTTTTGTTTTGTTTTTTTTCTCGGAGCTGGGGACTGAACCCAGGGCCTTGCGCATGCTACCAACCCCAAGCTCAGTTTTGTTACATATTTTATTGTTATACGTGTGTGTGTGTGTGTGTGTGTGTGTGTGTGTGTGTGTGTGTGTGAGAGAGAGAGAGAGAGAGAGAGAGAGAGAGAGAGAGAGAGAGAGTTTAGAGGCATAAATGTTGGGTGTCTTCCTCTTACTTTTCCAGAGGTCTCTCACTGAACCACAAACTCACTAATTTGGCTAGATTGGCTGAGCTCTGGGAGAGGCCTAGTACCATCGATTCTTTCCATGCTGCCCCCCACACCTCTGCATCCCCTCAACTGCCCCTACTATCACCTTCCACCACCCACCCCAACATTGGAGCTACAAACATGGGCCTTATCAGAGTTTTTCTTCTAATCACTGGGAAGCAAATCCCAAACTAAATCATGGAGCCTAATCTAGTTCAAATCCACTTTTACTCACCCTCTTGATCATAGATAATTTATACTTCTGTCTGCACTTATTCCAAAGCCATTCTTTCTAATAACTGTGTGCATCCAGATTTGCACAGCAATGGCCAAGGGATGGTACTGTTGAAAGAATGGCTGGCTCAAGTTTCTAGCTCGAATGCTCACCCAGTTCACAGTTCTACTCTAGCCGTGTGAACACATGCATTAAGTCAAACATCTCTTGATCTACGATACACTGTCTACCATGTTAGCTGCTAGTGGAGAAAGGCGTTCACAAATACATACAGATGACAGTAAAAAAACCTACTGCAGATGTGTGCACAGGTCTCCTGTAGAAATGACAATGATAACACGCAGCAGGTGTCATTATGCGGTTTCACAACTGTGAGAGCAACACAGAACAGACCGCATAGCCCATCACACTCCACAGCTACTATCCAACACGCTGCGGGACTGCAGATCACAAGCAGCTGAAGCACAACACACCGAAACACCCCAGCAGAAGGCACAGTTCAAAGACAGAGAATGTAATCTGTATAGGGCCTTGACTGTGGGTGGAGCCTGAGGGGCCAGAGGTGGGCGTGGTCAGTGGGTGAGAGGGAAGTCACTGGGAAGGCCTGACAGATACTCAACACCACTGTGGACTTAGTGAACACTATATACTTGGGTTACACCAAATTTACCTTTAACTCTTTCAATTAATGATTAGCCTCAGCTTATTGTAACTTCTTTATTTTATAAACTTTTATAAACTTTTAATTTGTTTATTTTGGCTCTTTTGTAATAGCAAATATAAAGTCTAAAAGCTTTTTTCTATTTTAATTTTTTTCTTTTTAACCTTTTTTGTTTAAAAAAAATTAAGACAAAAGCACACATTGACCCAGGCTTACCAGAGTCAGTACCATCTATATCATTGTGTCCCGTCTCCCCACCCCACCTCCAGCCCTGTCCATCCTGTCCTTCTGGAAGATCCTCAGGGCAATAGTGCTAATGGAATTATCTGTCATCTCTTATGATAAACGACTTCTGACATCATTCCTGCAGGACCTGCCTGAGGCTGTTCTTGAGTTAACCTTTCCATTTTGATAAGTAAAAGAAAATTACTTTAAACCAATGGTAAAAATTATTGTAGCCAAGCGTGGTACCCGTGCCTTTAATTCCAACACTCAGGAGGCAGAGGCAGGGGGAGGTAGATCTCTGTGAGTTTGAGGCTAGCCTAGTCTACACACTCAGTGCCAAGTCAAGGCTAGACTGATCTACATAGTTGAGCTCCTGAATAGGGAGGGCTACACTGAGAGACCCTATCTCAAAAACAAGAAATAATATTGATAATATAGTCATATTATAGCAATAACATATATTGTTATTGTTGTTCTTGTGCAGTTAACACACAAAGAGGGAAAGGACGATCATCTGTTACTGTACAGCATCACTATGGTTAATGCTGCACGGGCTATGCTCTTACACACCTGGCTGTACCACAGGCTGGTTCAGACTAGCATCACTACAAACTTGAAGTATCATCCTAGACTATTACAAAGGCTATGACATCGGTAGGAATTGTTTAGCTTCATTCGAAGCTAATGGTCTGTATTTGTCCAGGTTAAATCAGGCAGAGAGTAGCAGATCCAAGGGTCCATGCCGGGAGTGCCACACTCACAGCTCAGTAATATTGTAATAGGAGGAGGAGGATAATTTGGTGAGCAATCAAGTCAGGAGGTTGCTCACCATTGATATAAAAGTGTGCTGTGTACAAGCCTCAAAGACTACGTGGGAACAGGATCACTCAATCTCAAAGACAGAAAACTGGTCTAGCAAGATGGCTCAGTCGGAGAAGTGCTGTCACTGAGCCTGACAACTAGAGATCAATCTTCTGGACTCACATGGTGTAAGGAGAGAACTGACTCCTGCAAGCTACACATACACACACACACACACACACACACACACACACACACACACATACACACACAGACACACACACACATAGACATACACACACACATAGACATACACACACACAGACATACACACAGACACACATACACATAGACACACATACACATAGACATACACTCACACACAGACACACATGTACGCAGAAAGACACAGACACATACACACAGAGAGACACACACAGATAGACAGACATACAGAAACACATACACATAGACATACATAGACACACAGACACACAGACAAAGACACACATAGACACAGACACACATACACATAGACATACACACACACAGACACACATACACGCAGAAAGACACAGACATATACACACAGAGAGACACACACAGACAGACAGACACTTAGACACATAGACAGAAGCATACACATAGACATACATACACAGACACACAGACACAAAGACATACACACAGAGACACACAGACATAGACACACATAGACACAGACACATAGACAGAAACACACACACAGACACACATACACACAGAAAGACAGAGACACACACATACACACACATACACATAGACACACACAGAGACACACATATACACAGAAAGACACAGACACATACACACAGAGAGACACACACACAGAGACACACACACAGACAGACATACACACAGAGACACACATACACATAGACATACATACACAGACACACAGACACAAAGACATAGACACACATAGACACAGACACACAGACAGAAGCACACAGACACAGACACACACAGACACACAGAAAGACACAGACACACACACACATACACACACACATATACACAGACACATAAACATACACACATATATCAAAATGTCATTTAAACACTTTAAAGGTGAGAAAACTAAAGAGGTTTAGGTCTCGAATCAGGCAGCTCACAGCTCATAAAGGAATGAGACCCAGCTCGCCCGACTTCTATCTAAAGGCCGAGTTCACCTCATCTCCCAACATTTTGATACTTTCGTTTTGGAAGAACATCTCTTGACAAAGAAAAGTATATCTGGTCAATGGTTCAGTGGTTCAGAGCTCGTGCTGTTCTCCTAGGGGACCCAAGTTCAACTCTCACCACCCAGATTGGGTAGTTCACAGCTCCAGAGGGATCCAACATGGGACCAGTACTCAGGTATGTGTGTGTGTGTGCGAGTGTGCGCGCACGTGTGTGTGTGTGTGTGTGTGTGTGTGTGTGTGTGTAATGTAGTGGTGTAAATTAATAAATAAAAATGTGAAGGTAGTAAAAATAGCTCTTTAAAGAAAACCAGTGATTATGAGACTTATGTACTTTGGAATCTGTAGTTATACATTGATTTGCTTGGGTCCAGGATGGCAATGTTCCATTTCTCTTCACTTTCTGCTCTTGGACCCAGCCTTGTCACATTTGAAATTCCATCTGCAAAATGCAACCCTCAGACTTTTGAAAAGCACAGAAGTCTGAGCAAGAAACTAATCATCACGGGGCCAAAGACTGGTGGTTTTCAAAGTGCTGTTGGGAGACCGCACGTTGATCATACAGCAGTGGGTCTCACACACTCTAGGGCTGGGCACATTTCTAGTGGCTGCACACTCAACCAGTAAGAGAAGATACAGGATTAGGTAATAAAAATGAGCAGGTCAGTCATGATGCCACCCAGAAATCACTTACACAGCATCTGTATCCAGCAATGCTATGAGGCCTGTCCTGTACACAGTGGGTCATATTCATCTGTGAACCGCCTGTAGTGTTAGTGCACTCGCTCTCCCTCCCTCCCTCCCCCCCCCCCTCTGATCTGCTGTTGGGAGCTATATGCCTTAGTGGTTATTCCTTAACTTGATTTATATAGTCAAAATGGTAGCCCACCCCTTTGTCTGCAGAACTGAACCTACAATTACTACTGGCTACCACGAGGGGGCAGTGGTCCCTAATCCCATAGGCATATGTTCCTGTTTATCTGTGCTAAGGGTAAATAGCCTCTTAAAAATGTTTCGGGCCTGGAGAGATGGCTCAGCAGTTAAGAGCACTGATTGTTCTTCCAGAGGAACTGGGTTCAATTCCCAGCAACCACAGGGCAGCTGACAACTATCTGTAACTCCAAGATCTGATACCCTCACACAAAACAAACACACATGTATGCAAAACACCAATGCATATAAAGTAAAAAGCAAAGTTATTTTTAAAAATGTATACACGGAGTTAAATTATTATTAATATTTACAAAATCTGAAGCTTCAAGGATACCTTACTTAATATTCAAACCATAGTGCTAGTTTAAAAAATCGGGGGTTTTTACATGTAACTCAATACTCTTTAATAAATGTATGGCTAGTATGATACTTAATGTTATTTTTCTCAGTTCTCTAATAGGCCTAGAGGAGAGAAACTCTAAAGCACTTTTTAAATTTGCTTTTAGGTTGATAATTTCAGGCTTTGGCCTGACTAGCTTTTACAACTACCTTACTGAAAAAGTTTCACTATAGCTTCCTTCCCAACTTATCCCATTTATCCATTCCAGCCTCTCCCTCACCCTGCCTCTGTCTCTCTCTTCTTGTCTCTGCCTTTCTGTCTCTCTGCCTCTTTCCGTCTCTCTCTGTTTCTCTCTGCCTCTGTCCCTGTCAACCACCTAAGGAAGACTTGCCACTTGGAAAGAGAAACAGACCCCCTTCCCAGTCCTGTTCTCCCTGTTTCCCAGAACCCGTCATGGTGGAATGTTTAATCATCTCACATTAAGACAGTAGTTTTTTCCTCTTAAGTACCAAAATCTAAAATAAATAAAAATAAAAATCTACCCACAACAGACCTGTAGTACATACATTCACAAGCATTGGTTTTCTTTAAAGAATTACTGTACAACACTCACGAACTTTTGCTGACAGTAACTTAAATGGGTGTGGTTTTATATTTTCATTTTAAAAGAAACGTTTGTCCAACACGAGCCAAAAAGCAGGCTGAGTACAGTGACAGATGTCACCGGCGCCACTTGGCTTACCCTGGGTTCTAGTTGCTCTACTTCCCATTAATCTTCCTAGCCTGAAGGAGTTGTGGTGTAAATAACAAGAGAACAAAAGATGCACCATTGCGGTCCTACCAGGAAGAGTCAGATCTCTGCTCCATTTCCATGACACGGCAATAACTACTAGCAAGCGTGTAATGATTGCCCTCTTCTACGAGCATGATGCTATTAAATTTACAAAGCTGTTGATAAAGATTTCGTGTCATCTTCATGGCTGTGTGTCTCAGCCTGTGGCATGATTCTGAATGTCAGTTCTGTGGAGGCTGGAGCAGGTTTGAAGAAGTTACATCGCTCGTCTAGTGGTTACCTGGGGCTCCTGGTGCAGTGTTTCCTGAGTCCCTGGTTTTTCTGTCAAGACAGAACTTTGCTGTTTTCTACTAATCCCTCATCATTACATACTGGGATAGATTTTTTTTTTTACCCACCTATGATGTTCATCATTTAAAAATGAAAGCTTGGAGGCTGGAGAGATGGCTCAGTTTAATTCCCAGCACCTAGGTGAGAGCTCAGGACTGTCTATAACTCCAGTTCCAGGGGATCTGACACCTTCACACAGACATACATGCAGTCAAAAGAAGTCAAAACACCAATGCAAATGAAAGAAGAATAAACATTTTTTAATGGCAAGGTGGTTACCTGGACTCACTTCTACGTACCCAGCACTCAAGGGGTTGAAGCAAAACAATCACAGGTTTGAGGCTAGCCAGGATACACAGTGAGAGCTCTTCTCGATGTGTTCTACCTTGCAAATAAAAGGACACTTAACTAAAATCTTTTTATAAAAGCAGGGCCTTGTATATGCTAGGCTGGTTTCAGACTCTCTATATAAACAAAGATTATCTTTCGTCTCCACCTCTAGAGTACTACATTGATTGATATGCACCACTATGGCCAGATTATGAGGCGCTGTGGCTCAAACCCAGGACTTCATGCACGCTAGGCAAGCACCCTACCAGCTAGGCTGTCTTCTCAGCACTTAACCTAGCCTTTAGGGCACTGTTTCTCAATCTGTGGGCCTTGATCCCTTTGTGGGGGGAATCACATATCAGACATATCAGATATTTACACTACACTTCATAACACTAGCAAAATGATAGATGTGAGATAGCAATGAAATAATTTTATGATTGGGGATCAGCACAGCATGAGGAACTGTATTAAAGTGTCTCAGCATTAGGAGGGTTGAGAACCAGTGATTTTCGGTAGCTATAACCAAATGGGAAGGGTAGCATGACAGGCAGGTTGGATAAAAACTGGGGGGTGGGGTGGGAAAAAAGGAGACACAGAGCTTTCAGGTTGCTGGAGCCACATGAAACAATGGGCACCTGCCCACTCTGTCCTCATAAGACCAAGCAGAGACAGGTCATAGTTACCTGCATGGGATCCACCGGCAAGGGGGAGCCAGCGAAATGATGGACTGTCCTCTCTAGCAGTGACTTTGTGTTGCGACTCCTTGCCCATACTCTGTGGCAGCTGCCAAAATCTAGTCAATCACTTTTCCAGAAGACAGACGGGGCCCTTTCTCATCCCACCTAGAGCATTGTTTCTCCTTAGCCAGTACCTAGCAGAGAATGAGGCTAGATAATTTAAGCAGCCCTCACCTGGCTGAGGGATAAACAACCCTTTTCTCCAGGGATCTAGGAGTTGCCTCTTCTGCCTCGGTATGGGGACAGTTCACAGAAAGACTTCCTCCCGCTATATAGTGAAGAAATCTGTTTACTCTTCCTACCCTGAGGACCACACAGCCATACATCCTCCCCCATCTGCAATATCAAGCTATCAAGTCCCCTGAACCTCTGGCAGCTTCCCGGGAGACACACTCACTACACAGCCATGGGCAAGATGGAGAAAAGAGGTTGGAAGGGGTCTCCCGGAGAGTAAGAAGGGAACATGGACATTGGGGGTGGGGAGCGACTAAAACCCCCAGAATCAACCAGTCCATACTAACAGAACTGACCATAGATATCACCATCGTTTCTTCTCAGATTTCCCAGTCCATATTAACTGAATTGGCCAGATAATCACATGTGGTCTCACAGAGCCCAGCTGTTTCTCAGATCCAAATGCTAGCTGATGGCTTCTGAAGCCTCCCAGCCTTCCGGACAGGTCAAGATAATGTTCTTGTAACTCTCTGGCGTGGACAGGTGGGAGCCATGATAAAATCTGAGGCAACCAGGACTAGACACCCACATACTTCAGATCCTCTTACTTAGACCCCAAGAGGCCTGAGGAAATCAGTGTAGTGACCAGCCAAGAAACTTAATCCTTGTAACCCATCAGGACTCAAAGTCCTCTTCCCAACATGCTGTCTCATCTCACCCTTCAGCTCTGCCAAACCGCTCACATCAATAAAGACAGCCCTCCTTATCAGGGAGGTCCACTCTCCCTCCTGGCTCCCTCCACTTTTTTTCCATCCTACAGCAAACAGTTTCTAGGACTAAAATGTCTAATACTCTGTTTCAAACATGGATCTTGCCTGACCACCTTCAACGAAAACATGAATTTCTCAAGGAAAAATTCACCTTGGTGGTTTCTCCACACGACCATATTTTGTCACAGACCCAGAGCTGAAAGAGGCCTTTAGGAGAATGTGTGGCCTGAGTCACTTCCCCCAGGCTCTTTTTAGCATGCAAATTGCTGGGCTTCCCCACCCAGCACTTAAAGGTGAGTGTCTGGGGTAAATAAGCATCTATGCCTTAGCCCAGGTGTGCTGCAACAGGGTTTGAAGCCTCTGGCTTTCCGGGGGGGCCCCTCCTGCAATACAGAAAGAAGGAAAAAAGCTGGCCCTAGAGCGGGGAATGGACCTGCTCGAGGTCACAGGGGAAACACCCAGATACAGAGCCCTGTCCATCGCAGAGCAGCAGGACACCAGTACTAGACAAGCAGTCCCAGGTTGCTGGACTTGATCACTCACCCGCTTGTAGACGTCCTCCCGGCTGACTTCATACTTCTGTTGCATGCGCTCCTCCAGGAAGTAGATGCGCAGCTTGAGGCTGAAGTTCTCCTTCTTCAGGTCATTGAGGTGCTGGGACAGAGTGCGATATCCATTAGACATGGTGGGCGACCCATGGGGAGGAGCATGCCCGATCGCCCCCTTCACCCCTGGAACACGGTGCAGCCTTGCCGTGGCATGGAGCGGGCAGGCTAGGACGCTGCTGAGGCTGTGGGACCCCGAGGGCTAAGGCGACATAGCCGCTGTTTGTGCGCTCCAGGACCTGGGACTGGGCTCTGGGATCTGGGTGCTGGAGCGCAACGCGCTTTCTTTTTTTACCTCAGGGAGATATTTGCGGAATCCCTGATGGAGGAACATGCTGTGTGAACTCAGACACAAGTGGCAGTAACCCGACTCCAAGTCAGGACAGGGCTGTCAGCAATGGCCCCCCCACACACACACCCCTCCCCTGAAGCCTCAAGGCCCAGGAGGCAGTTAGCAGCTTTTTTTGGGGGGGAGGGGGGAAGACCTGGTAACTCCCCTCAAACCCTTCCCAGAAACTGGAAGGGGGTGGTTAAGGTGATACTGGGATTGCAAAGGCAAGAGGGAACTGGAAGGGCAGTGACCTGGAGGGAGGGGCCGGGTACAGACTGAAACTGTGGAAAGAGTACACGTCCACAAAATGGCCCACAGAACTGTGACCAGAGCCAAGCAGCCTCTATCATGTGTAAATCTTAAGGTGCTACGGACCAGAGAGGCGTCCAAATCCCTTAGTGATCCAGAGCTCAGCCCCAGCCAGGCCAGTGTGTTCAGGCTTTCTCCCTGGTCATTTTCAGTTCCTGGCTGTAGCTTCTCAGCCTTTATTCCCACGCCCTCTGCTCCCCATGTACATCACACACCGGCAAAGAAAGGGTGGATTTTAGCTGAGAGGGACCTTTACAGTTTTCAGAGAATGAGTGTGGGGGGGGGGGCGAGGGCGAGAGCAGAGATTTCAGCCACTCACTGGTCCATAATTCCCGCACCTGCCTAAAGGAGCCGGGCCATCCTCACCAGATCCTGCTCATAAAGCCAATTAAGATCCTTGAGTGACAGCTGCAACATTAGCAGGAAGTATTATTTATATCATGTCACATGGGACTTTGAAGGTGACTGGGAGACAGCCCCATAGCCCAGGTCCCAGAAGAGGTTTCTGATTTGCTAATACCGAGTTGGAGAAATTATCGTTAACATCTGAGATAAAGGAAATTAATTTCTTTTATATTTAATTCAAGCATCTGCTTCTCCCCTAACCTACTTACTTTCCATCTTTCCTATTCTTTCTGGACCTTCATAATGATTCCAGTCAACCTTTTCCAAGTATCCAGAGGTCACACACAAGTGAGGGCGGCCCCAAAGAGCAGAGTGGCCATACAGTTTTTCACAACATGTTAAGGTGTGTTCTATAATATAATCTTACAAATTTGTGTCTTTCAAACTTTTTATATTTTGCATTGCAACACACACACTTATTCAATTATGCATTATAATCTGATATTTTCGGTTTCTCTTTCTGGGAGTGATCTGCTGAGCTAACTTACTGAACAGAGAATAAATCTTATCCTATAGTTTGGGAAACATTGACTCTAAGAGAACTCAGAATGAAAACTGACTAATTACTGCTGGAACGATAGCAGAGAATGCTTCACCAGAAACTGAACTTACAGTCTGCTATGAGAAACAGAAAAGGTTTGAGTAAATCAGGTGGCTTCAGAAGTGCAGAATTAGAACTGTGCAAGTAGAATTGTCTTTTTCTAAAACGACGAGGTAGTAAGAAGGGAGCATGAGTCATATAATGATAAGACAGAAATACTTCATATTAAGTAATCTACTCATTTAAAAGTCTGCACATAAAAATTCTACATGTCCACCAAATCCTTAACTTTCAGAATAAATGAAGTTCATTGAGATTTAGTGACAATGAAGATAAAAGTCAAAATTCAAAACACGCTTTTCTGAGCACTGCAGTATGTTCCTGTAATCTTAGGAGGATTACTGCTTCCTAGAAGTTTGAGGTCAGCCTGGAGAACCTAATGAGACCATGTCTCATACACACTAACAAACTTTCTGGTACTAGTTCTGTTATTAAGTATCTGTGTGACCTGAGGGTGTACCTCTCTAGACACAGAATCCTCCTGATCTGAAAGTGAAATGTCTGGGAACAGATGGGTAATGGTTGTTACTACTTCCATTTTGCTCATTTTATTTTTTTTAAAGATTTATTTATTTAATGTATATGAGTACACTGTAGCTGTTTCAGACACACTAGAAGAGACACACATCAGATCCCATTACAGATGGTTGTGAGCCACCATGTGATTGCTGGGATTTGAACTCAGGACCTCTGGAAGAGCAGTCAGTGCTCTTAACCAATGCGCCATCTCTCCAGCCCAGGGGTCAGATTATAGACATCGAGTAGTTACGTTTTGGCTGTCTACTTGAATCCTTTTTCTTAAATCACATAACAATAATTCCATAAAAGGCTCCTATTAGAGAAATTAAAGTACGTAAGGCTTCAGGGTATTCCAC
Source organism: Rattus norvegicus (assembly GCF_021556685.1). Taxonomy (NCBI): domain Eukaryota; kingdom Metazoa; phylum Chordata; class Mammalia; order Rodentia; family Muridae; genus Rattus; species Rattus norvegicus. The sequence continues at coordinate 187,497,432 of NC_141535.1, forward strand.
TGCAGCTGAGATGTTTGTCACACTTATTGCTATTTCCTTTGCTCTCTTTCCACCCCTCCTGCCCCTTTGCTGGGTGGGTGGGTGGTTTGTTCTCAGCCAGTGCCTTCATTTCAGCACTTATATGATGGTAAGTTCTTACCCTTCCAGGTTTTCTTTCTCTACAGGCTTTCTCTCCTAAAGAGTTTAATCCACCTTTAACGCTATGCTTTTATCTCCCAAGTGACCCCCTAACTTAGTCTTCTTACCCAAGACCTAGCCCACACACCCAAAGTTTTGCTAGACAGCGCAACTTGAACGCCCCATCCTCCTAACTGATTTCATGACAAACACTTCTGCATGTCCAACAGTCTTCATACTGTAGCCAAGGAAATACCTTCGAAACTCAACTCTTGTCAGAACCCTTTATGAGCATCACATCCATCTCTTAGGCTAAAGAGAAAACTAGATCACATTCCTTTAAAACACTCCACCTCTTCTCTTCTCTCAAGTCTTAGGTGGAATTCCATCAAAACCACACCTTCCCTACCCTGACTGACTTCCCCTTTCCAACTCCCAGTCAGGCGAACAGTAGCATTCACCAAGTGTTCACAGGCTGCCTTCCGATGTCGCTTTTGTCCCCTTGGCCGATTGCTGAGACTATTTCGAATCATTTGACTTCCCACGTAAACTCTAACCCCTCCACTCATCTATACTCATCTGAGTAAAGGACCACTGAGTTACATGTCTGTTCTCACAGCCCGTGCGACAACTAAGACCACGTCTGTAGTAACAGTCATCCCACAGCGTGGCTACAGGCTGCTTACAGTAGAGTGGTTTGGGGGCTGGCAAGGAATATTTTGACTTTGTGCTTGTGTTCTCTTGGCTTTGTATTTATAAAGCACCCACTAAAATAATCAGTGGCGTTAGTGACTAGATAGGTATGCTGTGTTTACTCGTCCACTTTCTTATCGATGAGTTAGTTATGAGTTAGTTTGCCTAGATTTCCCTCCTAATGTAGATTTCAGGAGAATGGCAGGTGAAAAGAAGTGTCGTACTTCAAGGATTAAAGGCAGGACACATTTTCCCCTTCCAGCTGACCTTGTAATGAATATACCTTAGCTAACCATGCCTCGCCTCCATGCCTCCCTGACTCCTCTAAGTCACACATTAACTAGACCTTCCTCACTTCTCCACAGTGCCAGGCACTGTCCCTCCCCTTTCCTCTAGGCCTTAAAATAGACTCCATTGCCCTTCTGGATGGTGTGAAGCCCATGGCTTCCCTTCAGACCCCAGTACACTCTCTTCTAGCATTAAATAAAACTTGTCACCTCAAGAAAATAATCTGCTTCCACATCTCCTGTCGAATTTGAAACTTTGTAAAAGTTTAATTTTTAAATAGTTCCAAAGAAACCACCTTTTCTTAAAATGGTGGCCGTAGGAAAATTGTATCTACTTCACTTACCTTCCTAAGTTCATATGCCCACAAGAACCTCTTCCCTGAGGTTTATATTACCCTCACTGGTAGAAATCACCACTTGAACATACTCACACTTGTGACATCTAAATCTGAGTTCCTGATCACCCCTAGAAAATGTTCTTTCCTCATTGGAGCCAATTCCAATGTGTTGCAAGTCAAGATTTGCAGTTGGTGAGAGCAAAGCCTTTGAGTCGCTCCTGGCTCAAAGACTCACAGACACCATCTCATGTGACTGTATATCCCACTGTCTATAACACACATGTATTAGAAATACAGATCGCAGAGACACAGCATCTCTTCCGTTGTGTCCCAGATCCCATGACCTCTCCCTGAGTTACTTGAACAGCCCCCTTTCCTGGTGTCCCTGCTTCTGTCCTTGATACTGGTCATCTATCCCGAGCACAGTGCCTGTATGTCCAGGTTGAAATGTACCACGTTGCTACTGGAGCTGCCATCCTCTCCCTATCTAACTCCAGGTAAATGGTGATGGTGGCCCTTAAAGTGCAGGCCCAGGTACATCTGGGTCCTCTCCTGTCCCTTCCCCTCCTGTCCCTCTACTCCCCTCCCCTTGCCTTCCCTTTACTAAGCTCCCACCTGCACATGCTGTCCCAACTACATTGGCTCTTCTTGTTCTTTCTCAAAACCAGTAAAGAGCCTTGTTCCTCAGGGCCTCTGAGATGGCTGGCTGATGTGGTGTGCTCCTTCCCTAGATAGCTGCCAAACCTTCTTCCTATGAAGTGTCCCATCAAAGGCTAGAGACCACTCTTCAACCCAGCAGTCCTTAGCACCCTGAGAGTCCATTCTATTATAATCTTTTAGATTCTGCATTGACCCATTTACCTTAAATTTCTGTCAGCATGCACTCTTCATGAAAAAACTGGGGTGGGTCTGCTTTAACCCCAGTACCAAAAATGATGCCTGGCATATAGGAGGCACTCAATACATGAGTGCTGAATGAAAGAACAGACTGATAATTAATTTAGAAACTTCTCTGTTCTCAGTGGGTTTGATTAGACTTAAATTCCTTCTGCATCCCTGAACTCATTCTCCTTAAAAAAAAAAAAAACCAGGTTGTTTTATATATAAAGTACTCTAGCAAACTAATGTTAACATTGCACAATCTGGACCTTCTACAAGAGTTCTGAATGGATGAGTATGTGAAAATTATAACCCAAGGACACTTCAAACTGCACAAACAGGAAGAATGAAGTGGATTAGTCAGGGGAGCTTGTCCAGGAAGGCTCCACAGAGAACTGGCACTTCTTTCTCCTTAAAGAAATAATCAGATCTGCATGGACCAAGGCAGCACGGAGGAGCCACATGTAAGAGGACAGAGGGCTAAGTAGGCTCACCTTAGCAGTCAGTGAGGACCTAAGAGTTTCCTCTTTGGGGCAGGTTTCTGATGGGGAGAGTAGGGATAAGGAGATGAGGAGAAAAATGGTGGGGGTAGGGAGGGCCAGGAACTGCAGGTCAGCAAGGCTCTTTCCTCTCCCTCCTCCCTCCCTCCCCCTCCCCCTTCCTTCCTTCCTTCTTTCTTTTTTATTTTTCGTTTTGTTGTTGTTGTTGTTGTTTACTGCTTTTGTTTTATGGCTTTGCAAGCACGACCTCTCATACCGAGCTGTATACTTGCCCTAGTACTTCAGCCAGGCCTGTGCATCTGGAGAAGGTCCCTTGCTTAGAACACAAACTACAGGCTTTAAGTGTGCCACTTAGCTCTTTCTTTTGCCCTCAGTACACTTCAGATGCTTTACTCTTCTTTCAAAACATTTTCCTTCCAGAGAGAACTGGCTCTCCTCTGTCCCTGCCTGGGTTTCCTCTTTCTACATCTTCCATAATATATTCGTCCAGTCTTGAAATAAGACTGCAGTAATGGCTGCATCAATGCCAGCAGTAGGAAGAGAATTACCACCCAGCTGTCGGATGTCATGCTCCATTAACATAACCAACTGTCAAGTCAGCCCTTAAAAAACTCAGCCTGACATGTGCTTAATCATATTCAGACCCCCCAGATAGCTCCTATAATGGAATTGCTTGAAAACATATTATTCTCTTAGCAATTTTTATCCTAAAAACATGTTCCTCTTCACTAGAATTGATTAACCGTCTGAATAGACTCATTCTTTTCAACTGTAATATAAATTCTATAATTTAAACTCAACCAACTGGATGTCAATGATATTTCATATTTCATGTTGTTTGGGGGGGGAGAAACATCAAAAGGCAAACCTTAAATGGCAAACCAAGAAATGGAAGGAAAATGTTTTTAGCATCCCCGTGTGATACATTTAGATTACCTAGGATATGGCATGGCCCAGTTTTTAAGGGAATTTCCAGAAAGGCTTAACTAAGGAGGGAGAGCCACCCTGAATGTGGGAATAGTACACCCACCATGTTCTGGGACCTCTACCTCCTGCCTGTGGGTGGTGTGTAACCCAGCCACCTCCTGCTCCCTTAGCAACCAGGACTCTTACTGCAACACCCCCTCTAAAACTGAGGCAGACTCTCCTTCCTTCATTCTTGTCAAGTATTTGGTTATGGCAACTACAAAGGTACCTAGTATACCCCTGATAGTTAACTGTCTACTTATCAAAAAATAATATGGGATCATATGCCAACATATCCAGATGCAACAATGCAGAGCTGTGCAAAAACCAACCGCTTTAGAGCCAAGGACACCTAAGTTCAAATCTGAGGTCTGCTGTTTTCTAACTGTGTGAGTCGGAGAAGCCTCAGAGAGGTTGAGAATGGAAAAGCTGGGGGCGGGGCCTCAGGGGCTGCCAGGAGGACTGCAGTCACATTTGCAGCCGTAACTTCTGGATGGTGGTTATTTTAACAATTAGTTCATTATCCTTCATGCACTCTTGTTGCTTGTGAAACAGTTCATAAAAATAAAACCGCCCCAAAAGAAGCAAAACTAGTCGGTCCCCAGCTCCGAAAAAAAGAACCAAAAAAAAAAAAAAAAAGAAGAAGAAGCAAAACTAGGAATTACGAGGAGGCAGGGGCAGAGAAAAACATTTGTAAAGATCCATTGCCTCTTTAGTAGCGTTAGACATTGTTACTTTATGGCCATATACCATGTTAGTGAGTATTTCTGTTATGGGACAGAGTAAACTCCCTGTCTGGAGAAGGACTTTGGTGGAACCACTAATCACTTGTCAGGGGCATTGCTCAAAGTCTTCACAGATCAGCAAGAGAGAACCTTTAAGATCTCTGGCCAACTTGATTCTTCCATGTTTGAGTATTTACTGTGACTCCTTAGCTACAATTAATTAAACCGTGTCTGTTACAACCATCATCTTGCATAGGATTGACGGTGGAGGTAACATTTTCATGTTTATTTCATTACATCCTTAACACCACCTTTGAGGTACAAAAGTAAGGATGATGCCAGATCACACTTCCTGCCGTTGGGCTGCTGCACTTCGCACAGTTAGCAGACCTCAGCCAGGAACCTTGTGACCTCTATGACCCTATGACACACCCGTGACTAAGGAGGTACTTCCTCCTCTGCCTCAGGCCTCCAATAGCTTTCCAAATTGTACCTTGACTGTAAGGAACTGCTCCTACGCCCTTGGGGACCTTCTTGAGACTGTTCGTATTTTGAAAAAGAAATTCTTCTATTTTCAAGATGAATACACCAAAGTCAGCTCTCAGAAAATTGTACAATTACCACGTGACGCAGAACCCCTATCCTCATTCCGTATCCAAAGGATTAATACAAATGGCTCCGAAAAGCACGAGCAGAATGCTCAGTACAGCACCACTCTTTGATTAGTTCGAAGTAGGAATGTTCGAAATGTTCTCGAACTGACAAATGCATAGAAAGCTGAGGCTATCCCCATAACAGAGCACTATTCAGCCATGAGAACGATGGGCCACCACATGAGCAAGTCCCCAGTGCACTTACCAATGGGAAAGGCAGGCACGGAAGGCAAGATGCTGTACAGCATTTCCACTGTAGGAAATGCTCAGAATGAACAAATCCATGGAAACACTCGACTGGTGGTTTTTGGGGGAGAGGCTGTAATGAGTATGAGGTTTCTTTCTGGGGTGTAGAAGTGTTCTGGAATTAGGTAACAGTGGATAACTGCACAACTGGAATTGTATACTCTTCAAGGTTAAATTTTGTGTGGTACTTAGACTGAGTTTTGATAAAGGTGCCATTCCAAAAAGATAAAAGAAAGCAAAGCCAGAAGAGAAACTTGACTCATTCTTCACGTCTTAGGAAAGATTGTTTTTTCATCACAAATAAATTCATTTATTGGTGATAGCTAAACTCAATTTATAAGGCACGAGGCTTAGAATAGACAGCATCAAAATGTTAAGTGCTATTGGGGCTGGAGAGATGGCTCAGCAGTTAAGAGCACTGACTGCTCTTGTATAGGACCTGGGTTTGGTTCCCAGCACCCACAGGTGACTCCCAACCATCTGTAACTCTAGCTCCAGGGGCCCAGCATCTCATGCTGTCCTATAAGGGCACTACATGCACGTGGTACACATAAAGAAAATCAAAACCAGTGAATAGTTGGTCTTAATGGATCACAGGCTCTAACAGAAAGTCTACCTACATATCCTAAGAGGCCTTCCATATCCGTTAGTCATGAGTAAATTTTATCATAACAAAGTTTTACTGTAATCCTCAGATAAAATGATCCAAAGCACAATCCATTCTGCAGCTTGACACAAGGAAAACATATGCACTAGGCAATCTGTATGAACATGCCTGGCATTTTCCCAGGACTAACAGTCTAACAAGGAGAATCAAAATCGTAATTTGTTCTTGCGTTCCTCAAACCCTTTCCCTGCCACACAGAGTCTCCCAGCTATGAATTCTACAAGGACCTGGCTCTTTTTCCCCTTTGAGACTGGTCAATAAACAGATAAGAGATAGAAACTACCATGTCATTCCTGAAAGCTCCAGAGTCATTCAAATGCCAAACTATGAAAACCATTCCGCCTTCTGCCCTACAGCTCAGAAGCAGTCTGGTGCCCACACCCAGCAGCCTTCTCTGGAAATAGTCAGCATGATGACAAGAGAGCTCGTGCATAAGCCCATCCTGGACAGCATCCTCACTTGCATAGAGGATGAGGGTTCAGATGATGTCCCTTATGCCATCCCCCTCACGCTCACACACCCATGCCACCCACAGTCCTGGAATAACAAGGTGTCATCAATCCCCTCACACCAGAGCACTGGGAGCTATATAAAAACAAAACAAAGAAAACAACTTCCCTGGCCACCAGAAATAGATGGCCCAGCCAGAAATAACGCTGCCAGAGACAGTAAAGTAAGTGGCACTGCAGAAGTGACAGGCGGGCTGTGGTAATCTAGCATTACTCACGGACTGTGGCTCCAAACTAGCTCCTTTACCAGTTTGACCTAGTCAACACTATGGAGACTTGGGGTGTATCCACATGGGCTCAACTCAGAGAGCTCACTTGCTGAGCTTCTGCAATAAAAGGGGAGCTACCAAGCTGTGGTCTTGCTTAGACCTCAAGGGTTTCAGTAACCTCGGGGCTGGGGAGGTGGTTCAGTGGGTAAGAGTACTTGCTATGAAAGTGAGAGGATGGGAGTTCAAATCCACAGAACCCATGTAAAAGCCAGGTAGATGGCTCTGTGTGCCTGTAAGTTTCAGGTTCAGTAAGAAACCATGCCTCAAAAGTAAGGTGGAAAAATAGATACCCAACATTCTCATCTCACCTCTGCATATGTGTGCATGTGTACCAACACACACACACACACACACACACACACACACACACACACACACACACACACACACACACACACACACAACCTAGCACAGTGTGTCCACTGTGAATCAGACACTCTTAATCTCCATATCTGGTAATGGAAAGACAGAATAGATTTTGCTGTTCTACCAAAGAAGCTGGATTCAATGCCCAGCACCCACATGGCAGCTCATTCTAGTCAGTAACTCCAGTTCCAAGGGATCTGACACCCTCACATGGACGTGTATACAGCAACATACCAATATACATAAAATAAAAATAAATTAAAAAAAAAGAAGTGGGGAGGCAAATCTGATTCCAACATCTCCCTGGTAAGCTGTTTTAAATACTTCCCAGCTGAGACTGGGTAAATGCTAAAATCTTTAGCTACCTTTCAGGCCATATAGAATTTTCTGTTTTCTTCTCTAGTTCCAACTCCCCCCTGCATTCCTTGTCAGCATGCTCTGAGGCTGTTGACTCACTCAAGTTCCTTCCCTCATCCACAGCCTGACTCATGCTTTTCCTTCTGCATGGAAAATTCTTCACATTCCACATCAGTCCCTAACCTGCCTTCTTCCTATTGAACAAAATTAAAATGAAGAGCAGCCCCAGAGAACCCAGGCACTGTCGGGTCTCCTGAGCAAACGTAACCTGGATTCTCAAATGTAGCAGAAGCTTAGCAAATGACTCTCTGGTCTATTACTAAGACCAGAACTAAAGCTCAACCAATCAGAAGTATCAATCAACCTTAATAAATGTAAGAAACCATACTAATGGAGACTTTCTAGTGGAACAGATCAAGTGAGGAAACTTTGTGATTGCAACTAATCAAAATAACTCCCTTCAGTTCACTTTGTTTCCGTCTTCTCCTGGTAATTGTTTCTCTGACATTTTGCCTTGGGAACAGGAAACCCCTTACATCAGGGTGTTCTCACATTTGAGAATTACTCCAAGAGAAAGTCAAAATCTTATTGTGTTCTCTTTTTAGTCACTCTTTCAGGTCCCCAGTCAAGTGTAGTTTTCTCTAGGAATTTTCTTCTACACCACGCCCAGATTCATTCTAAGTGCCCAAGCTACATATTTTGTTAAGGCCCTTGATGTCCATCACAGCAATGATTACATTATAGTGTGTTTCAATTTGCACTCCAGACCATTGTGTTTGCTCTGTAGTTCTTGAGAAAAAAAATCGAGTAATTTTATATGTAGGTTAGGACTGGAACTTTGCTGAAGGTCTGTGGAATGATTGCATCACATTTTAAATAGGAAAAAAACGACTAATTATGCTTGTGTATATTGAAAGTTTAGAATTTTCTCTTCTTATCTAGTGATGTTCCGAAGACATCTGTGGAAACTAAACCAGTATACTTGAGATGCCGTGGTAACAAAAGTATAAAGCCCCCTTTGAAAGGAAAATGCAGCTTTCCAGTAGCATTAATGTTTCAAGGCTGTGATTAGAGGGAAACAAGACGTACGGAAACTGCAGACCCTAATATGACCCAGATTCACCTAAATTAGCAAAGGGTACTCAACTGGAATAACGTAATAGGAAGAATCCTTCTGATTTTGGTTTAGTCTTTCTCCTTCTTTCCCTTTTTTCTTTTCTTCCTTCCTTCCTTCCTTCCTTCCTTCCTTCCTTCCTTCCTTCCTTCTATAGATTTTTTGACTCAAGTGGAAAAATTTGCCAGGGAGGGTGGGCCTTCACGAGGCTGACTCGCTGCGGTTAGAGCCAGCAGTCTGCCAGAAAAAGCTGGCTTCAGTGTACAGCTAGAGAATGCTGCTGGTGGTTTTAAGGGCATGTTCACATTAAAGACATCATTGTTAGAAAATAGGTAATCAGAGGAAAGCAATGGGAGCCTGCTCTTGATTTTATAGCCAAAGATGCACACCCTTCCTGAGCTCTTTTATACCTTCCTAATCTATGTATATAGAGCTGCACTGTCCACTCTTACCAATGGGAACCCCTCTCTGAATGGTCCTTCCACCTCCCAGGACTCTTGGAGCCATCAGCATATGGCTCTGTCACTTTGGACCTGCATATTTTGCAGCATGTTATTTGAACTTTGGTCTCTTCACTGGTATAATGGACCTAATATGAATATCTAACTCCTAAGTTAGAAAAGTGAGTCAGAACTAGTTGAAATAGCACGTTACAGATTTGGGAAAATCTTGAGTATATCGAAAGTCTCCGAGAACATCACTCGGTACTGTTTGCTAGGGACACAAGTCTCTGAATTAGACCCATCAAAAAGTATTTTTAAAAGTCTCTGCTTCCTCCTTCTATCTCTCTGGTTCTGTCAGTGCCTGAATGACGTTTTCCCTCCTGTTCCGTCGTCAACGCAGAGAGATCTGCTTTAAAATCCGTCACTCATGGTGGATACTCTCATGGCAGGGGAGTCACAAGATCTAAGGGGATGGTTGGCCTTCAATAGTTTTCAACAAATTTGCTGCTCAACATTTATTGATCACACCTTGTATACTACATTACTCTAGATGCTGTTGACCGGCAGAGGGCAAGCACAGGATCTGAGTCAGAATACGCTTTATGATTAGAGAAGCCATCTTAACAAACAAAAAGAGAAACATGATGCCTTAGCCAAAACTTGAAGGATAAACAGGCGTTAACCAGGTGGAGAAGGAAAGCAAGGTCTGTGGGCAGAGAAACCACCAGAAACAGACATGGAGGAAGGAGACAGCTGTGCATCATGCACGGGTCGGGATTTTGATTCACTCAATGAATGTGTGAGATGATATTATGATATGGAAGGAATTTCCTGCAGAGCTGGGAAGATCTGATAGAATTCCAATCTGCATTAGCTTTAATACAGGAACTTAGAATTTCATTCTCAAGGGGGACCCTTCATTAGCCCCTGGTACACAGAAAGTAGGGTTGAGAAGTTCCTTTCTGAGCCTTCCAGGCATTGTCCGCTCCGATTTAATTCACTTACTACTATTGATGGAGTGTAGAGAATGGACACACAGAAAAGAGAGCCCTACATCCAAGCCCTTTCAACACATTTATAAATTAATATCTGCGGTGCTTTGAATAGGGATGGCCTCCACCGACTCACGTGTTTGAATGCTTGGCCCATGTGGAATGGCACTATTAGGAAGCGTAGCCTTATTAGAGTAGGTGTGGCCTTGTTGGAGGAGTGGGTCACCATGGGAACAGACTTTAAGGTCTCTATACTCAAGTTCTGCCCAGTGTGGAATCAAAGTGTTCTCCTGGTTTCCTTAGGATCAAGATGTAGAACTCTTGGCTCCTCAAGCACCATGTCTGCCTGCATGCTGCTATGCTCCCCACCATGATGAGAATGAACTAGACCTCTGAACCTGTAAGCCAGCCCCAGTTAAATAAGAGTTGCCTTGGTCATGGTATCTCTAAAATCCTAAGTCAGAGTTGTTGTCGTTTTCCCTGACTAATTATCTTCTGGCTCCAGAGCACACCAGTGGTTACATTTTGGGTCTTCTGGATCTTTGTGTCATGTATAATTATTTGGGTATATTGTCCTGTGCAGTAGACCCAAACACATTTGTGCCAATTGTCCTCCAAGGGCCATTGTCTGGGATTAGCTGGGCCTCCCTAACTCTGTGACAGGGAGGGTGAGGGACAGCAAAACAGTCCAAGAGCAAGAACACTTTGCCCTTGAGAACAGCTAGAAGGTAGGGTGTCTCCAACAGAGGTTAGAATGGCTTGTCCCATGTTATAAAAGTCCCCGCAGAGGGAAAGAGAAGCTAAAAATGTATCCGTGGGAAATGCCTATGTGAGAAGCTCATCCATAGAGAAAGCTCAGTCAAAATACCCAGCTTATTGCCCCAGCCTCCCCAGTCAGTTTCTGCTGGATGTTAGAGCCCATGAGTGGATGGTGGTTTCTCTAGCTGTGGCTGTATTTGTTCTTTTACTGAGGATCCTCACCCAGTGTGCTCTGCCAGGGGTCAGTGTTGGGAACTCTAGAACACCCTACGGGGTTCCCCAGTTCACTGCTGCTGGATGTTTTGAGCATCCAACGTAATCATATTTGCTCTATCTATCTATCTATCTATCTATCTATCTATCTATCTATCTATCCATCCATCCATCATATTCATCATCTATTGATCTCCATCTTTCTTCATATCTATAATATTTATTTAGCATGTCTATCATATCTATCGATCTATCATATCTTTCACATCTATCTATCATATCTATTTATCATACCATATCTATCTATTGACCTATCTCACTTGCTATTTTTCTCTTACTTTGGCCTTCTGTGTACATAATAAATATAATAAATTCACTCATTCAAAACAAAATTATGGCCATCATATATTGTGCTGGCTACTTAAATGTCAACTCGACACAACTACAGTTAACTTCAATTGAGAAAATGCTTCCAGAAGATAGGGCTGTAAGCAGGAAAGTCTTTTGGGCATTTTATTAATTGATGATTGGTGGGGTAGGGCCCAGCCCATTGTGGATTAGAATTCCTCTGGTCTGGTGGTCTTGGGTTCTATCAGACTGAGCAAGTTATGAGGAGCGAGCCAGTGAGTAGACTCGTCATGGCCTCTGCATTGACTCCTGCTCTGTGTGAGTTCCTGTCCTGACTTCCTTTGATGATGAACAGTGATATGGAAGTGTAAGCCAAATCAACCCTTTTCTCCCCAAGTTGCTTTGGTTGGGGTGTTTCATCATAGCAATGCGTAATACAGACCATGTTGAAATCAGAGTAACTCCAAGGTAACTCCCTAGAATTCCTGCATCAGAAAACATCTTCAAAGGAATCACATTACTGGTGAATCACTGTTTACTAAGCCAGTCCCTTTTATATTTCTTCTTTTCTTGTTCGGCCTCTCATTTCTTATTTCCCTCTAGCCCAGCCTCTCATGGTCTCAATCTAAGTATATCTTTCTTTCCTTCCCCTAAATGTCCCCCTCATTTGGAATTTTATAGCTCTGACTAGAAAACTTAAGTTCCCCCAGTATACATCACCCATGACAGGTGCCCTCTGTGAGAAAGCACAGTCCTTCAGTAAGACTAGACACATTCTCTATATCTCAAATTACATGGTCCTTATTGTTAATTGTTAGCTATGCTGTTACATTAGTATGTTGTTAGTCATGCAGTGTCTGGACTTCCTAACACGGGGATGAAGGGCAGGGGCATTATCAAATGCTTCTTGCTCAAATCAGAATGAATCCTATCTGTTCATCCCAAGCCTGTACCACTTTGACATGCTTGACAAGGCGTGAAGCCCTGTCTGGTACAATACCTTCAACATAGCTCTCTCAGGAAGCCCCTACCCATCCTTTATCCAAGACCATGGAATACATGTTGTAAAACTTACAGAACATGGCCTGATATTTTTTCCATTTCTAGGGTAGGACACTGGAGTGCATCCGTAGGGGGCTCAGCAATGCATTCCAAACCAATGATTCTTCTGATCGTCAAGTCCTCCCGTGGAGGTGCTCAGATGTGCAACACGGGTGTGAGTGCTTAAGGGTGAGCACACATATTAGCACTCCACGAGCCAGAAATTTAGTTTTACTACTTCTCTCTTAGCACCTAGAGGACAAGGGTTTAAAAAGCCTCTGGTTGGCCTTTTCTTGGAAACACAGCCTTATACCTGACAGTGATCCTCGGAGTTGAGAAGTAAGGACTAACTCCTCATCTAACACCTGAACTGTAAAAGCAAAGGACCCAGGAGTTATATCTGGAATTCAGCTGACCTTGCTCAGCCCCACGGCATCCAGCCATTCATCCCATCAGCGGATCTGACATTTCTCACTTCTAAGCTCCCCACTACCCTCTCACCAAAAGGAGTTACAACACGCTTTGCCCTTCAGAGGCAACCCTTACAGCTGCTGGGATCCTCGCAGAAGCACCTGCCCTTTGAACAGCAGCAGATCCAAAAGGTGGGGGAAAGGAGGATGTGACAGTGTCACCACACCTACTCACGTCACCATTATCACCCCCAGAAGTATCTGAAAGGATGTATTCGTGGTCCTAGGGAATGTCTGTAATTATGAGTTGAGGAAGGACAGAGTAAATGCATGGTAACACAACTGCTTTTGAAAATGTGATTTTATTGTGCTATGTTAATAGCTGTCCCTTGTGGACTAAAAGGAAACCCATTTGTCTAAAAACCTATGTACAAGTACTCAAGAGATGCCTGCTCCTTGGGTATCCCCCAGAGGGCACCAAAGACCTGTTTCTTTTTTTAGAACATGGGCATGAAACTTTCTGTGTGCCTCCTCTTGGGGGGTATAAATATAGGTTCTATTGCACAGACTTTCGAGGGCCAGCCTGGCTTGCATGGTTTGGGAATCTGCCTTGTAGCATTGGTTTTTGCTCTTGGCCACATCTATGGATGTTGTAGAAGTCCATCTTAGGATTACTGTTGCTGTGAAGAGACACCACGACCACACCAACTCTTAGAGAAGAAAACATTTCATTGGGGCGGGCTTACAGTCTCAGAGGTTTAATCTATTATCATCGTAGTGGGAAGTGTAGTATCATGTAATGCAGGCAGACTTGGTGCTGAAAGAGCCAAAAATTCTACATCTCAATCCCCAGCAGCAGGCAGCAGGAAACTGAATTTGTTCAGTTGATCATTCAAGATCTCAAAGCCTGGCTGCCTCCACAGTGGCACACTTCCTTTAATAAGGCCACACCCCTGAGGTTGGGGATTTAGCTCAGTGGTAGAGCACTTGCCTAGCGAGCGCAAGGCCCTGGGTTCGTCCCCAGCTCCGGAAAAAAAAAAAAGAAAAGAAAAAAGAAAAAAAAAAATAAGGCCACACCCCTCCATTAAGGCCCCACCCCCTCCATTAAGGCCACACCTCCTTCACTAAGGCCACACCTCCTAATTTTAACCACTCTACTATGGCCAAGCATTCGAAACATGAATCTATGGATGCCATAGCTGTTCAAACCACACAGAGTCTGAAGCATCTTTACTTGATTTTTTGCTAAAAAGCAAATGGCGCTGATTGAGCTCCCTGATAGAACAGACGGTATCCAGCTTTCTGACATTGTCCAAGCTGGCAATAGAGAAAACTGTCCTGGGCTCATTATGTTCTGAATACTGCTTTCTCCAGGTGTTGTTTAACCTTCCTAAGTTCATCTGAAAAATGAACTAGGAAGATGACCAGTAAAACAGAATTCATCAGTATGAGCAATTGATCTTCCACAGGCTCTAGCAAAGAGCTAAAAGCATATAACTTAGGGTGCACACATTCTTGAAAGGGTCACCATTATGATAACCGAGCCCATAATCTTATATATAGATCATATTTTTAAAAATAAAATCCTGACTCCATATTTCTGTCTCACCTTCTCAAAGTCTCGAAGAGCCTGGGTCTGCACCAGAGGGGGCTTCTCAAATGCTCTCAAGGAGTGTGCCTGCCCAAAGGGGACCTTCTCGGCACTTCTCCAGACCTGCGACTGAACCGGAGGACCGCGATCTTTAGTGTCGCTGAGAAAAGCTGGCAACAATAGAACAATAAGAACAAAACAGAACAATAAGAAAAGGAGCATACATAAGAAAGGCACATGGCTGTTCTAACTGGCCCATTCCAGCAGAATTTCTGCAGAACATGAACCAATTATAGGTCATATAGGAAGAATTTACACACAATATCATATGTGGAGCTTATTACTAATGGTCTCTGGTGAATCCTGAGACATAGCTTATGACCATGCCTCTTTGTGACATGATGGCCATACTCCGTCTCTACCCAAGTTGGTCATGTGAATGGACTGGCCAAGAAATCACACAATATGTGTGCACTATGTGTTAGGAAATGAGGCCTTGTGACACTGCTTCTTCTGCTCTTGGCTTCTTACCACCTCAGCATTCATGATGCCACAAAGCTCAGAGTAGGGAACATGGAAGGGTAAGGAATTGGTGCCCCCATCAAACATGACACAAGAGGGCCACAGACAGGGGCACAGCAGGGATTATGATCTGAGGTAAAAAAAATGTAGAAAACGAGTCTTTTCTTGGCTGATAGAAGGAAACAACGAACTGCTATTAACCAAACTATTCTCTTTGCATTAAGAAGACTCACACAGACACACATGACATATGGAATTCCAGTCTGAGGACAAGTGAAAACAAATGGACCCTGGATGGTCCTGACTTCATTGAGAAATTGACTATGCCTCTGACTTCATTGAGAAGTTGGCTAAGGCCCTGACTTCATTGGGAAGCTATTTAGACACAGGGATAAAGTAGACTTTAGAGCATATCATCCCTCTGTGCTCTTTTTCTTCCCCTCTCTCCCTCCCTTCTCCTGTCTCCTTCTGCCCTGGTTGTGGACTTGCCAGAAGAACTGTGTCATGATTTCAATCTTGAATGTTCCTCAGAAGCTCAAATGTTAAAGGCTTGCTGGATAGCCTATAGCACTGTGGGAGGTGGGAACTGGGGCCAATAAAAGAAAGACAGGCTTCTGGGGGCAAGTCTTTGAAGAAGTTATTGGATCCCTGGGCCTTTGCCTCTGTCTTGCTCCTCAGCTGTCATGGAGTGGGCATGTTTCCTCTGCTATGGACTCCTGCTTTGAAGGCCTGCCTCACCACAGGCCACGTGGGAGGCAGCCAATCAACTATAGGCCCCTGAAACTGGGAGCCAAAGGGGATCCTCCTTTCCGGCTGCTCTGAAGAAGCACAGATGTGCTCCTATCACCTTCCTAGAGCCTTAGCATGAGCTCAGCAGACATTTAAATCATGCATGTTAAATGGAAAGGGAAGTTTGAAGAAAAAATAAAGGTGAATCTGAAAATTATGAAGATTAGAAAATAGAAACTTCTACTCTTCTGCAGAGAGAGAGAGAAAGAGAGAGAGAGAGAGAGAGAGAGAGAGAGAGAGAGAGAGAGAACAGTCTGTACTTTGATTTTACAATTGAAACATCCCTGACTGGCCCATGTGTGGTGGTGAATGCACTGTAATTATGATAGCATTAATATGAATAGCTATGATATTTAGGAAGTGCTTATTTCTAGACAAGAATTTTGATCATTTAATCTTATCTCTGAGAGTGACATCATTATTATACCCATTTTAATGGGGCCTCTGAGTAGAGATTTCGCTTTGATGGCATAATTTATTTTACTCATTTGTAAGCAACTTTAGTCTTACAAGCCTAGCCTCATTAAAAGTACGAAGAATTCACAGAAGTATTTGTGTTATGATTGACTGCACTGTGCTGTTTCCTAGCACATATAATTACATACAGGGGATTTCCAACTAGGGAATTATATACTTCAGTGATGCGTGCAAATTTGGAAATTCATAAAAATTTGAGGAGACTCCCATTACGGACTGGAAGAGCCCCAAATCAAGGGAATGATAATCGGTAAGAAACTGACAAGAAAGGGCGTGGTCCACAGCATTCTTACCTGCTGCATTGCTTGTTCTGGGCACCATCTCTCCATCTTCTTCTCCAAAATAATGTCTGTGAAAGGAAACATACGTTAATTCATATAATTAATGAGTGTTACAAGGCTTCTATTCCTGACATATGAGACAGCTCTGCACTAGTCTCACCCATTTCTTCACGGGTACTCATTACACTCTTGCCACAGATCTTAACTGCTGTTGTGATCAACAATGGCAAAAGCATAGAGAATTTAACTAGCTGGGCCTGGTGAGAGAGACCATTGAAACCATATAAGGAGGATATCAGCCCTATGAAGAGCAGGAGCAAAAAGATATTCTCTCAGGAGGCAATGGCAAAGGTCCTAAGTTAAGAAGGTCTCTGAAATGTTAGAGGAATGCAGGGAGCAACCAGACCAAGCTCAACCTTCTCAGAGAATAAATAATAATAAAGGATCAAATCCTTATATTTCACATAGATTGTTCTAGATGCTGAGCGAGACTATGAGAAGTGAGAAAAAAAAGAGAACAGCATTCTAGCTTATTTCTCTGCTGCTGTGATAGATAACATGACCAAAAGCAACTTGGAGGAGGAAAAGGTTGATTTCAGCTTACACTCCCAGGTAACAATCCATCCCTAAGGAAATTCAGGAAGAAACCCAAGCAGGAGCTTGGAGCAGAAATCATAAAAGAAAGCTGTTTGCTGGCTCAGGCTCCCTTTGCTCTGGCTTGTGTTCTAGGAGTGGAACCGCCCACAGTGGACTGAATCCTCCCACATTGATCATCAATCAGCACAATTCCCCACAGCCAAGGCCACAGGCCAATCTAAGTGGAGACTCCCTCTTCTGAGGTGACTCTTGATTGTGTTGAGTTGATGATGAAAAGTAGCCAAAGGCATATGGGGGGCATACCTCAAGTAAGAAGTGTGAGGGTTTTATAGGAAAAACATTAATGAAAACATTAGTAATGTCATGGTCCAGGAGCCAGAGCTTCATCTGCAAAGTACAGACAAGCACTGTCATCCTTTACACAGAGAGGACAAAGATCACAGAGAACAGTCAATAAGGACTTGCCAAATACCCACATGTTGCTAGGTGCTGTTTCGTTTGAGTTTTTGTTTTGGGGACTTTAGGAAATACTGGAGATTCAGCCCAGGGCCTCCTGCCTGCTAACTCAGTGAGCACTGAGCTATAGCTCCCAGCCCCAAAGATCAGAGTTTTTATTGAAGCTAAAAAATTAAAAACAATACCAGAAAATAACAGTAAACAAGATTCAACAATAGATTTCAGTTTTCAAAAGGGACGATTAGTCCAGTGAGGATAAAAAATATTTTAATTTTGCTTAGGGGTATTGTTTGAAAATAGATTTCTTTTTTAGTATAGGAGTACTTGGGGACAAGTTCTACAAAAGGGTGAGTGTGTAAATGGAGGACATGACCACTTGGAGGTGTGGTTGAGAGGAAGGTTTCTATTGTAGACACGAGGAAAAGCACAGCCAGAGGCACCTGAAAGAGTCCAGAGCAGAGAGAAAAAGCCGTCGATTGAACAAGGCCAACAGACTTGAGGGGAGAAAGAGATAGGGGGAGTGAGAGAGGAGACAAAGACAGAAGAAGACCAAGAGAGAGGGGACCAAGAGAGCACATAGCCAAAATAGTAGGGTTATAAGGGAATGAGAGCCCAAGGAGCTCATGAGCTGTAGAGGTTTAGGGGAGGAAGCATGCAGGCCTGGGATGGGGTGAGCAGAGCTGAGAAGTGCCACAGGTACTTGTGCTGTTGAGAGAGCCTGAAGGCCGCCAGTCACACTGGTATGCTAATACCACAGAAATAAAGTGATAAGGATTGGGCTCCTTTGGTAGAGGGGAATGGAAAGGGCCCCAGAATTGGGGGCAGTGGATTTTTCTTCAGATGTGATAGTGACGGGACAGGGAAGATGGATGTAGGGAGGGGATGGGTGTACAGGTAAGCAGAGGCAGATGAGGCTGCAGTGTTGAGTAGACAAGGCTACTCCGTGGAGCACTGAGCAGCTATGGGGTATATGAGAAGCCGATAGCATCAAATGCAAAGGCTCTCCAGGGAGCAACTGGAATACCAAACAGATGTTCTGTGCTGAGCAGAGTGAGGGGAGGGGTCACAGACTGGATAAAGCCTTTCAGGACCCTGGAAAGCACTGACTCACTGGGGGTCTATGAATCAGAAAGATGAACGGAGTGGCTTAAGGTTTGAAATTGCCTCTGGCTACCGTTTGGACAGGCCGGGTGGGCACACAAGTAAGGCAGGGCCAGCGATGGCTGCAATTATTCTTCAGAGAGGCGCTTTGTTATTGGACATATTATTCTTTAGGCTTTTGGGTATCCCCAGATGACTGTAAACAAAACAAACTCTGCAGGCAATGCTTTCCAGGGTTTCTCCTTTTAGAAGCCAGACAATAGTCACAGGGAGACAGAGGGGGACTCTGGCATTTGTTTGGAAATTGATGTTTGCCTCAGGGAAACATCAACATAAATCTTCACTCTGTTAACCAGATGGGCATGAAAATATCAGACATGACGCATTTGGAATGCACACAACTGGAAATTTTCTATTAACCAAAAGTAGATCACCAGCGCCCGTCTTCCCAGCCCTCCGCCCTTCTTTTATCCTTATTAAAAAGTCTCCCTGCGAGGGAGCCAGGCCACGGAAGAGAGAAATGTGTGCACCATTTTTAGATTCCCTCCTGTGGAAGTGAAGATGGAAAAAGATGTCAAAACTACTAAGCAGAGTAATGGCTTGTGATTTGTATAAGGGGACATTTATCATCATCAGTTGCTACTCGCTGAGCATTCGTGCTCAGTTCAGGCTGTCCTGCTGTGAGAGGCCCAGTCAACCTCCAGGCCAAATCCACCCATCAACCTGTTTTATTCTGTTCTCACCGGGGTGACATACTTCTACACTCCCTTGAAAAATAAAGGGTCTACTTCTTCACACACCCCCTTTAAATAGAACAGACAAGTATTTTCCAGCTTGCCACAGCTCTGTTCCTCCCAACCTACTCCTTCACAGGCTACCTAAGGGTGATACCCTGGTGCAGACAAAATGCAGATGGAGTCTCGCTCCTGCTTTTAGACAAATGGGCAATCTCTCCGCTTCAACACTCAATTCCTTAGCGTGTGTGGAAAGCCACTGGCTTGCTTACGCGTCATTTTTACCTTTCGGGGCCTTTATTTCCTCAAATACTCACAAAAGCAGAGTGTGAGTTTCTATTTTCTTATCTAATTACAGATTCTATTGTGACAGTTTGGATCTGAAATGCCCCACCCCACTCCCATTCCTTACAGCTCCAGTGGCAGTACCAGAAAGTGACAGAAACTCCAGGAGCTGGGACTTTGGTTAAGGAAGTAGGTCACCTTGCATATATCTTGTCCCCAACTGTCCCTCACTCTTTCCTGCCTCCTGGCCAATAAGAGGAAGGCAGCCTTCCTCTCTCACTCCCTCATTCTGCTGGGTTCTGTCTCACCAGAGGGTCCACAATGGAGTCAGTGATCATGGACTTAACCTCAGAATTGATTAACCCAAAACAAATCTTTCCCCTTTTAACTTGTGTTTGTCTAACATTTTGTCTCAGCGATAGAATACTGACTAGTCTAACATTTCACAGCAAAATACATTTTAACACTCTCCAAGGATCTAAGGTATTTTCCAGACACTCTCTTGCTCAATCCTCCTTGTATCATCTGTAGAGTCCAGATGGTAGATCAGGGGCAGGTTGCAACAAAGCCCTCCCAAAGGCCTCACCTTCCCCCAACCACATGCACGCACTCGGCTTGCTGCCTGAGGTATGGATCAATAACTGGAAGGATGGAAAGGCCAATTTAGATGGGGCCGAGTTAAAAGGCATACTCATAATCTCCCAGGAGAGTTTTAAAAAATCACTTTAGCTCTATTAACAGCTCAAGTTCTCTCAATGCCAGACAGTAGGCAGTCTCCACTGCTGGAAAAAGGCTGGGAAGGAATTTGATGCTTCCCAGGGGAAGGAAGTAACCCTCGGGCAGAAACATTGAGCATGGGTCTAGAGGGTTGCCATTTGAGACATCTGATAAACCCAAGTGCAGCGAGAATCGACAGAGAGTTGAGACAGACCCCAAGCCTGCACACGCATGTACACACACACCATATGGTAAGTACACAGGTATGTTCTTCTGTTTTAGCCAAGATATATGTGTGTGTGTGTGTGTGTGTCCCTTCTCCTAGTTTCTGAAGTCAAACTGTTTTTAGATTTAAATACAAAACACAAAACACAAGTCCACAAATGGCTCAGGCTCAGCTAGCACGCTGTCCGCCATGGCTCTGATGGCTCTCCCACACAGGTATCCATATACAATCATTTCCCTCAGATGCTTTGGTCTTTTCAAGAGAAATTCACTTTCCTGTGTAAGTGAGGAACAGCTCACCTTTCGCTTTCTCCCTAACCTTACTTTTCTGTTAATAACAAGACGATTCTATGAAAATCACATGCCCTGGTGACTTGCCAAGACAACGTTCTGTTTAATTGGAAGAACCAAGAATCTCCAAGCACAGCCCACTCACAAGCTGCTCACTTGCTTGATTTCCGTGTGCCATCTCACCCAAGTTTCCTGGATCAGCTGAGAAGCAACTGGTGTGATGTTCGACTCAAAATATCGATACTTTGTATCTTACATCACTGGCGCTCTCTTCCTGTGGTTCTCCAAGGCCATTAGGTTGGAAGTTATCAGGACAACCATCTGCTACTCCCTGACACTCTGTTGCTGTCAGACTGAGTGATGGCTCCTTTTAATCATTTTTAGGGATGGTAGTTACTTGAAGGAATATCCAAGACACTCAAGTATGCTTCGCTTGAGCCCGGCTCCTTTGAAGAGCCAATTCCACACTGGCCCACTACTCAAGTTGTTCCTGATACTGGGGAGCAAGGTGGGGGCCTGGGATCCTTCCTCCATAGCAAAGAGCAGCACTGTGATGGGCCCACTGTGCTGTCTCTTTAAGAAGCAGATGGACCCTCCTTTGCCAACTGTGCTTTTGGTACCATCATCTAATCCCACCGATGGAATGTTCAGAGTGAAAGGAGTCACCAACCCATTACCCATCAGCTTCAACACCTAGTTTCTTAATACATGAGATAATTATATTTTAGGACCAACCAAGATCATGTCTTGGAAGGTGTGGATGCCAGTCTAGGTTCCACCATCCTCTTCTCTTCAGCCTAACCTATTGGACTAATTACCCTAGGGTTGACTTTTCTTCTTGATTTTTTTTTTTTTAGATTTATTCATTTATTATATATAAGTGCACTGTAGCTGTCTTCAGATACACCAGAAGAGGGCATCAGATCTCCTTACAGATGGTTGTGAGCCACCATGTGGTTGCTGGGAATTGAACTCAGGATCTCTGGAAGAGCAGTCGGGTGCTCTTAACCACTGAGCCATCTCTCCAGCCCGAAGGTTCTGATTTTTTTTTTTTTAGATTTATTCGACTTTTCTTCTTATAGGAGTGGAAAACTACCCCAAATATGGCTGTTCTCAAGCTCCTTCCCCCAGGCCGTAGGCTTGGATGCAGTCCTGAGTATCTTCCTTGACCTCCCTCCCTCCCTCATTACCATCTGTGCTCAGCATCTCCAAGACAAAGGGCAAAGACCAGCTTTTCTATCTTTCTAGTTCACTTTTATAAGCACAGTTTGAAGGCAGAGAAGTAATATGTTTGAGCAGTATATATAACAGAAACCTGGGACTTGTTGCTATTGCTATTTTTATAGGAATTTTGTATGTGTGTTGGTGTGTATGTGCAGGTAAGAATGACTTGTGTGTGTGTGCATGCATACGTGTGTGTGTATGTGTATGTGTGTGTATGTGTGTGTATGTGTGTGTGTGTGCATGCATACGTGTGCATATGGAGGGTGGTGGAGTTCAGCATCAGATGTTTTCTCTCTCTTTCCTTCTCTTTTGGAGGAGACAAGAGGCAGGGTCTCTCAGTGAAACTGGAACTTGCTGGCTTGTTTAGCTATGCGGCATGACTAGCGAGTCCCAGGAATCCTCCTGTCTTTGCAACTCTGGCTGGAATCGCAGGTGTGTGCCATACCAGCACACTTGGCTCTGTTGAGTGTTGAAGGCTTCACCCTTACACGGCAAGCGCTTTACCAGCACAGCCATCTCCACAGCCCTGTTTTTTAGGGTTTCCAGCTACATAAGCTTGTGTGGAGAAGTCTTCATGCAAGGCACTAGAAATAAAATAGAAATTATGGATCTTGTCATCCTATAATAGATTCAGAGACTAAGGCACATGGTTCAAAGAGAAAATTGTGAGAATAAAGTCTTTAAAGGGATTTCAGAAATATCTTCACAGGGACAGATGTCCAAGAAAGCCATGGAAAGCAGAGGACATGGATTGAATCTAGGTCTTAAAGGACAGCTGTAAGTATGTAAGGCAACAAGAGAACAGGCTGAAGACAGGGAGACCAAGGGTGTGCTCAGTGGTTTGGGTCCCCAGCCTACCCACAAATGGCTTTCTAGGGCTCGTTCCTGGTCCATGTACTTCCTTTTCCTCAAGCTTTTCTCCCAAAGTCTTGGCTCTCAAATGAAAACCAAAGGCAGAAAACACTTCATGTCTGCTCTCACACACTATATCTTTACCTGACTACATCAAATATCATTGTTGTTTAGATCTCAAAGGCATGAGAAAGGCCAATATGTAAATTAGTCTTAGTTGCCAGCTTGTGGCACTATTGGAAGGTGGTGAAATCTCGGATGGGTAGGGTCTGATGGAAGGAAGTTGTTGTATTGTGTGCCATATGGAGGGGGTGTGGGTGAGAAAGGACTCAATTTTCTTCAAGGGGCTGGCCGTTTTGAGTTTGAGCATGCTCCAGTATCTAGGCAACACAAGTTGGACTTTTTTTCCCTTGTGGGGAGTGGAGATCACAGGAGTGCGGTGGGGGACCTGGAAGGACTCAAACAACCAATAAAAATACTATATTGGAAAAAAAGAAGACCTCAGCTTGCTTTCTCCCTTTGCTTTGTGCGCTCCACATGGTAAGCAACTTTTCTCTACCATGTACTCTTGCTGTCACCAGGCCTAACACCCCTAACAATCAGAGATTAAAATTACTGAGGCTGGAGCCAAAATAATCCTTCCCTTTTTGAAGGCAGTTTAGCTCAGATATGCTGTCACAACAGTGCAGTGACTAACACAGAAAACTGATGCAGGGAGCGGGGTCATTGACGTAGCAATGTCTGATGATGAAGCTCGGAAGCCTTGGAGCAGTTCTCGTGAGATCTTAGCTCAGAATGGGAATGGGGAATGCAGTCTGTGAGGACAGAGCTGACTGAATCGCTCTGCTTGGCTTCATACTAACTTGGCAATGTTTTCTAATCTTCTGGCTCCTTCTCCGTCTCTGGCTTGCTCTGCCTTCACCTGTGTCTAGCCTGTCCTCTCTGCAGCCTGTCTCTGTACCCCTGTGCAACTGTTTCATAAAACCACCTCCTCCTTTCTGCACTGTTCCTTAAGCGGCTTTCCTTTCCTCTCTTCTCGTGAGAGTTGGGCGTGTCCTATTCTGTCAACTCTTTCCCTGATTCGTCACTTTGTCTGCCACTCGATTTGACGTCACTTTCAAACATGGGTGCTTCCTTCTACAAAGCAACTTTAGATTAAAGATGCGTACTAAGGATGTATATGTTTTCCAGCCCGAGGGACTAATGGTGTGTGCTGAGGGATGAGGTACACCACAACCAGAAACACTTCTTTTTTTTTTCAGTAAATTACACAATCTTGGGATTCACACTGTGATCAAATATCCTGTAACAAAGAAACATGCCTTAGAGAAAGGCTAGAGGCTTAGGGAGGTCTAAAAAACACACACCACACAACTGTCTTAGTCAGTGTTCCATTGCTGTGAAGAGACACCATGACCACAGCAACCTTTATAAAGAAAAGCATTTAATTGAGGCCAGCTTACAGGTCAGAGGCTTAGCCCATTCTCCTTATAGTAGCAAGCATAGCAACATGTAGACCGACATGGTGCTGGAAAGTAGCTCAAAGTTCTACATCAAGATCCACAAGCAGCAAGTACAGAGACTGGGCCTGGCTAGAGCATTTGAAACCTCAAAGCCCAGCTTTATACACCCGCTTCACCAAAGCCACACCTCCTAATAGTGCCACTCCCTGCTAACCTCGAATTCAACTCTAAGAGGCCATTCTTATTCAAACCAACACAGCAAGGGAGCATTCTCTCCTATTTTATCAAAAGATTCTGAGAGAGAGAGAGAGAGAGAGAGAGAGAGAGAGAGAGAGAGAGAGAGAGAGGTGGTTGTTAGTGGTGGTAGTAATGCTGGTTAGGATTTGAGGTGGGATGGGATTGGTTTGCTTTGAGGTGAGATCTCTCCCTATAGCTCTGTCTGTCCTGGAGCTCACTAGGCAGATCAGGTTGGCCTCAAATTCACAGAGATCCTCCTGCCTCTCCCTCCTGAGACCTGAAGTTAAAGGCTTGTGCCACCACATTTGGCTTGGACAATGTGTTTTAGCTTTCACTGCTTTTACTAGTTAATGACCTACATTAAAGACAAAACATCTCAGTGGTTAGGTGCAATGTGGGTTTTTAAGCAAAGGCTTGCAGTATGATAAGGAATTTTCTGACAGTTGCTGGTTACTGGGGTCTCCACATTGTTAGGCATCAAACAAAACATACATTCTGCCTTCATTTCCGTATTGTTGAGAAGGCTTGTGCCTCCTTTGAGAGGGAAGGGAGATGACCCAGTTCTCAAGAGCAGTCGCTGCTCTTCCAGAGGACCCAGGTTCAGTTCCCAGAACCCACAGAGTGGCTCACAACTAAACTATCTGTTAAAGCTTCCTTCTGACCCAATGGGCACGAGTCACAGAGGCAAAGAATTTATAAATATAATATAAAATAAATAAATCTTAAAAAAAGACTCCTTTGATATGTCTTTCTAGATTCTATCTGATTCAAGTGAAAGAAATTTCCTAAAGGTAGATTTTTCATATTTTTATTTCTAACCACATTCAATCCTGCCAAATGCAAAATGGCTAAAAGGAAATAGTAACTGTGCCCTGGCTTGTTTTTGTAACACATGATAGGTTCTGGCTCTGAAAACTTGTAAACGATAGGCTTTTCACAAATGGCGTTAACTTGACAATAAAGACATCTACAGGTTACCGTGTTAGAATCGCCTGGGCACAACTTTACAATGCAACACCTTTTCTTACACTGAAACACTGATTAATGACCACGACAATCACTACGGAGACCTGCCACACCCATCACTAAGGCTGCCGCCACAGTCTAAGGGGTGTCTTACACTTTCCAGGCACTGTTCAACCACATCCTGTAAAACAGACGCCCTCACTCTGATTCTACAGGTGAGGAAGAGGCCTGGAAAATAAGAGGCCTTCAGCAACACTACACTGGAACATGGATCTAAAAACTGGTATGACTCCAGACTTTGAAAAAGTAGTTAACATAAACATAGATTTATGTTATTTTCAATTATGTGCATACCCGTGTATCTGTGTGTGGGTCTGTGCATGTGCGTGTAGTTGCCCATGGAGGCCAGAAGAGGGCATTAGACTCCCTGGTCTGGATTTACATGTGGTTGGGAATCACCCAATAGACAGTGTAATCTGAAATTGGGTCCTCAGCAAGAATAGAAAGCGCCTTTAACCATTCAACCTCTCCAGCCCCTCCAGACCTTTTCCCTGTCCATATACCCTACTTATATCCATGCATGAATGGTTCCTCTGTGCCCGCCTTAAGTCCAGGGATATGAATCCTGAGCGGCTAAGAGAAAGGCACGTTGAGCTATCTGCTGTGCCAAGACGATACAATGGAGATTCAAAACAAATTTGTTTCTTGGGACAACTTATGTATGAAAAGCAGCCTATACTCATATCTAGTCTAACAAATGATATTTACAAAGAAATTAAAATCCCAAAAGAGAAGTGCTGAGCAGGGTTTATACATGTCTTATCCTGAAAAGCGTCTCTAACCAAATTTCTCTAGACTATTTACATTTTCCCCAAGCCCTCCATGATAACACTGGGTCTTATTCCCTACAGTCAAAGAGAAGGAACAAAACACATTAAAGTTGATGGAGACAGACATAATCAAGGTCATTTGTGAATGTCTGAGACCACATCTCAGGCCCCCTATTTACTGGCCAAGGGAGACAGCAAGTGTATCCTCTAGGCTTCAAATGTTGCCAAATACTCCTACCCTACAATTTGACACAGGAATCACAAAAGGACGCCATTCAAATGCAAATAGGGTAGAAGTCACAGATGTTGAACGAGGGACTATTGTGAAATAAACACACTGAGATCATCATTTTTCTCATCTCAAGACCCATCATTATAATCTCTGCAAGTGAGGATGCTGAGTTAGCAAAGCCCCTCACAACACACAGCACGTTATTGGGAGCGCCCCAACATGTTAAGCATGGACTGACTTGCAGAAGCATCCACTTCTCCTCAGCACAGTTACAGCCTTCACTTCGTACAGTCTCTCCATGAAAGTGTCCGTGACCAAATGCATCTCAGGAGGCAGTCTGTAACATGCTCATCTGAAACTGCTACAGTGCACGACAAGCATCACTCACAGCCGTGACCGCATGTGTGCACACAGCCTCCAGGATTTAGGATCTGTCTGTCTGTCTGTCTGTCTGTCTGTCTGTCTGTCTCTGCCTCTCTCTCTCTCTCTTTCTCTCTCTCTCTCTCTCTCTCTCTCTCTCTCTCTCTCTCTCTCTCTCTCTCTCTGTGTGTGTGTGTGTGTGTGTGTGTATGTCTGTCTCCCTTTAGGAAACTATTTTTGCATGTCGCCACCGGTTGCGGTTCAGAGAAATGATTTCATATTGTCGAAGGTAAAGGCAGTTCAGGTGACTATTTTCCTCACTCTGCCTTACAAGGCCATCAGACATTCAACTTTCTAACAACTTCCCTCTGCCTCTTTGAATCAGCAAGGAGACAGGTGAGACATCTGTACATCGTTAAAAAGATGCATTAAAATCACCTGGTTTGGCTTTGGCCAGGACACCAGGGAGGATCTTTCTACACACTTCCAGAACCTACCTTTTGACTTCTCCTTTGGGTCCTGCCAGTGTGGTCTGTGGTCCTCGTGGTCCTCAGTTTTCACTAATGACTAATATCCCCGTGCCTGGGATGCGGTGAGGAGATCAGCTCGGTCTACTATAGTGCTACACTGGCTGTTTTTATTCCCTTTCTATTTGCTTTTGATTCATACAGTCTTTCAATGTTTAATTTCTTTGTCTATAGTTAGTGAGTTTTAAAGAGCTACATGATCCTTACGGAAATCTCAAAAAAGAAAAAAGAAAAACAAGTCATTTGTTAAATGTCACTACATACAGACCATATTTAAAAAGATTTTTATATTTTTACTTTTAATTGTTCTTCAGTTTTGTTTCTCTAAATCTATAAATGAAAAATCACAAGGAGCAGGTGATCCCTAGATAGTTTTTACTTTTACATGTGTGTGTGTGTGTGTGTGTGTACATGCATGTGTGTGTGCATGTGTGTGTGCGCGCATGTGTGTATGCACGTGTGTGCATGTGTGTGCATGTGTGTGTGCATGTGTGTGTGTGTGCACACACATGCGGTACACATACTATGGCACACTTGTGGAGATCGGTGCACAACATACAGGAGTTGGCTCCCTCCTGCCACCATGGGTTCCAAAAATAGAACCAGACTGAGCAGAGTGGCCTCCTACCCCCTGAGCCACCTCTCCAGCCCTTGCTTTTGTTCTCATTCTATTAAAATACAAGGTTGTAAGGAGGGGCCGGAGAGATGGCTCAGCAATCAAGAATACCTGTTCTTCTCTCAGAGGACCCAGAGTCAATTGCCATTTCAGTCCGAGGGGATCCAACATTCTCTTCTGGCCTCTACAAACACCAGGCACATGTGTGGTGTACAGACACACAAGCAGGCAAAACACTCTCATACCAGAAAAGGCTGGGGGCTTTTTAAAAAAAGAATGGTATAAGGGATGCTCTTTCACAGGATGAGTTCAGGAAAGTAGAAGGGAGGGCGCAAACAGGAAGAGGAAAATTACAGATTGTTCTGAAATTACAAGTACAGCTAGAGTCAGTATCTCTACATGGACTGATAAAGGACCAAGACAGCCTAGAGAGTTCTAAGGGGATACGGCTCTCACCAAGGGTTATGGACTTTTAGGTGCTAGAAACGGCAAAATAATGCTTAGAAAGTAACTTTCACAGTTCACTCTGAGTACAGGCTCCACAGAGAAAAGAAGGAGCAGAGAGCCTGGGTGGTATGGGGGAGCCAAGGAGCTAAAGTAAGCAATGAGGTAAATAAACTCAGTGTTCGGAGAGACAGGGAAAGGGATGGGGGGTGGAGGGGTCTATGGGTGTCAGGGAATACATAATCAGGGTTGAGATTCTTTTTTTTAATTGTTATTTTGTGCACATCAGTATTTTGCCTGCCTGCATGTCTGTGTAAAGAAGTTGGAGCCTCTGGAACTAGAATTAGAGACAGTTGTGAGCTGCCATGTGGGTGCTGGGAATTGAACTCAGATCCTCTGGAAGAGCAGCCAGTGCTCTTAACCAATGAGCCATCTCTCCAGCCCTCAGGATTGAGCTTCTCCTAAGAGAGAGAATAAGAGATGAGGATGCCCCCAAGGAATGCCAGTGTTTGCACCATACTCAAGCAAACTCAAGTTAAAGAACTGTGATGAGAGGGCCTTGAAGCAAGGCTGGGAGCCATGTGAGAGAGTCAGCATCATTCACTGTCAGGCACCCGGCTCTAAACGTATGTATCATAGCACAAACTGTCCACACTTCCTAAGCAATGGCATCCAACTTGGACGCACAGTGGTGCCAGGCTTTGCTCTCCTGTTGTATCCACTTATAATAAGGCAACACCTGAGAGACAATCAGGCTTTCAGGGAATGGTATCTGGAGAATTCTTACCCGAAGATTTACTGATGGTCTAGGCAAAAATGAGTCCATTGTCCCATCAAATAAGATCATGGAAAATACTAAATAAATCAAGTAGGCTCAAAGTTATACAGAACAGACAGAACCGACTATAGAAACCACCAAGAACTTGCTTCTGAAAACACTTCCCAAAGGAGGCAATGACGAAGCTAACCACAGAGGATAAACAGTTACCCTAGCAAAGGCAAGGCTAAATGTGTGGGTGGGAACAACCGGTATATAAAGGCCCACACATAATAATTTTAGATCAGGGTGTATAAAGTGGCAATCACTGTATAACCAGCTCCCTGCGGCTGCTGGCAATGTTATTCCCATGAGACCAAAACCTGGGGAAGCTCAAGTAGAGCACAGAAGACTCTTTTTTTTTTTTTCAGAGCTGGGGACCGAACCCAGGGCCTTGCACTTGCTAGGCAAGCGCTCTACCGCTGAGCTAAATCCCCAACCCCTCAGAAGACTCTTGAAACAAACTCAGTTTAAATATTATTTGACACACACAAATGCACACTTCTTTCTGTTAAAAAACATACAAAGACTTAGCTCAAAAGATGTAAGGGATGATACACGTAAGTTCATAAGCAAATGTAACATTTTCCCTTTTCCTTTAATAGGCATCCTAACACTTTGTATGCATAATTTTGCTGTATCCTAAATCTTAATTACTCATGTCCCTATGTTATGCTTATTACAGTCTTAATGCCCAATACTGCTAGAGACTAACAATCACAATAGAGTGTTTTCCCCCAAAGGAGGGTAAAGTAGAAATGTTGGTACTAACTTACCTAGAGATGCGCCACTTTATGTCATGCACACCAGTTATACTCCCTCTGTCTCTCTGTATCTCTTTCTGTCTCTGTCTCTGTCTCACTGTCACATGGGGATTCAGGTCTTCAAAAGACAGATAAACTGTAACTTATCTGTCTGATAGGAACAAACGCAACTTACAGAATATTCAATGCATTTTCAAAAACTGGAAGTGTTTAATCCCACTGTTCTACTTCTGAACATCGATCGTTTAAAAAAAAATCCCATCGAAGAAGATGCTTTCAGCATCCAGACATCTGCTGGGAAGTTATAACAGTTCAAGGTGGGAAATTGGAAGGCCACAATGCAGCCAACTTGGGCTTCCAGAACAAAAGCAGATTTCCCAGCCTTTGGTACCCAGACTTAGTAGAAGTGGGGCAAATCTTGACATTTAGAGTAGGAAATGGTGAAGCGATGTGCTGTGATCCCACCACATGGCACGTTACTGCCCATGATGAATACAACACGTAGAGCAACAAGCAGGAGAGCAGTGGGCGTCCAGCTGGGTTAACTGAAAGGTGTCACAAACTATGATAGTACTACAAAGATGTGTGTTGTGGTTATCACTGTAAACATTCATTGTAGTCTATGAGCAACGATGATTTGGCTATGAGGGCTTAGAAACAAATGGCATCGTATTTGTCCTGCTGACTGGAGATCTCAGAAGATTTGTGAGGCAGAGGGAACATGGCCCCATGTGCCCCAATGTTTTAAAATAGGATCGGATGGAGCCACCTTGGGTCACCATGACATCTATTTTTCACTTTGGACTTTTTTTCTAACTTTAAATGTTATTTGAATTTTTGCCCGAGACAACATGTGAGATGTCCTGAGCCCAGTTGGGAATCTTATTTATAAGACAGATGGATTTTCATGTGGGTGGTGTCTTAAGACATCATCTGAGGGTCAACACAGACACAGGGAAGTGAGCTCCCAGGATGAGGCGGATGCCGGGATGAAATGCAGTCAAGTCCTGCTTCCAGAGTAAAATAACCTTCCCGGTCTCCCCCACCCAGCCTAGGTGGCTGAAAGGAGTGGGGGCTAGCAGTCTACCCTGATCTAGTTCTGGGAAAAAGGAGTGAAAGCAGCGACCGAGACAAAGTCCCCGGGCTGCAGCCAAGTGTAGAGCACGGTTGCCAAGGCAGAGATTTTCCTCCTCAAAATACAGAAAATTAATTGCTAGCACTGATGAATATTCAACAGGAATTCACTGTCTAAAGACGCCTCAGTAATAGAATTAGGAAAGCCAGCATTTTCCTACTACAAAATGCTATGTGCAAAATGCCAGTCAAGCAAGACAGCAGCAGCATCTAACTGCTGTGCATACTAATTCTGAACAGTAGACAATCACACAACCTCCCTGGCCTCAGAAGCCACATCTGTAAAATGGGGCAAAGTGCCATCTCTGGCTCTGACTAGCCATTTGTCAGCAGGACTCTTAGTAGCTCCCGTGGATTCAACCAAGATGAGAGTCAGCAAAGAGTAGAACAAACACAAGAAGCTACCAATGGGATCTGGTGGGTGCAGTATGCCTATGGCTGGTGAGTATCTTATCTTACTTGAAGTTGCGCTTTTGATTCTATAGAGAAGGAGTGAAACCAAATCCTGAGCCTGGACCATTGATTTTCTTGGTTCATTGTTGGTTTGGTTTTTTTTTTTTTTTTTTTTTTTTTTTTTTTTTTTTTTGCCTTCTCCAGATTTTCACCGCCTTGCAAAGCAGATACAAGTAATGTTTACATCTTATTAAATCTAATTACAGGGCACGTAAAACAACAGAGGAATATCCTTTTCTTTCAGGCTGCTCTTGAATAAGGAATTTTTTTTCCTCTTTCTTCTAGTTCTTCATTCAGGCAACTTGTATAAAAGTCACATATGACTTGCTCCACTTACTCAGAGTCCCCATATGCCACAAGCAAGAATATTCCCACCCAAAAGGGGAAGAGAATTAGTAATGACTTTTCCAGTATTCATCAGTGTGCAGACTGAACAATGACATCCCAAGGAGGTCCTAATCACCAGAGCTTGTGAATATGTCACTTCACATGGCAATAGGGACTCAACGATATGACCGTGAGAAGAGACCATCTGAGATTATGTGTTTTACCCCAAAGTGGTTGCCAGGGTCCCTATAAGGAGGACATGGGGGTGTTTGAAGGACAGAAAGAGATGTGGTGATGGAAACAGCAGCTAAGGCCAGGAGTGCGGAGGGTCTCCCCACTCTGGAAACGGCAAGGAATGGGTGCTCTCCTAGAGCTCCAGAAGGAACACAGACTTGATGATGCTTTGAGTTTAGTTTCAAAGGCTGATCTTTAGACTTCCGACCTCTAGCATTGCATGCTTTCTGCATCATAAGCCGCCATTTTGGCAACAGGAAACTAATACAAAAGTGGCCCTGGATCAAATACCTACAATCTCTAAGGCAGAAGTTCAGCGCATCTCCAGTCCAGGACACTAAATATTCAGAACAACAATTTCTCTACCATTAGATTCACCACGGGAGGAAACTTAACCTCACCATCAAATTCTCCATAATCTCCATGAACTAGTCCTTCAGAAGTTCTCCAGGGACATCAATCTGACCAGAGGGAAACCAGTGTTTTAGATGCCCAGTATGTTTATGGGAAATTTGCTATTGGAGAACCTACCACGTTCTCTATACAGGACTCAACAAAGAGACAGCAGCAGTCAGGTAGGAAGCCTCGGTCGGAGAGAAGGCACACATGGTACTGCAGAGAGGCAGGTGATGTGTAGCTGTCAGGGCATGTCCAACTGAGAACTAAATACTCAACACCCTGGTCCTTTGTGGGTAGATTGAACATGAGCATGAGGACGCTGGGCTTGCAGGGCACCCGCCTGTAATCCTAGCACTTGGGAGGGGGGTGAAGGCAAGAGGCTAAGAAACTCAAGGCCAGCTTATAGGCTTCTTGAAACCACTTCAAGCCACAAAACAAAAGAGCGTGGGGTTTGTGTGAAGCACTTTTCAGGCAGCGCACTTTCCAGGACTTTCTGGAACGAAACCTGGGGTGAAAATCACAGACTTCAGCATATCTATAAGCTCCAAGGAAGCCAACCTAAGTGAGCCTTTTTAAAACCAACTCAGAAACCAAGTCACCTACAAGACCTAATTCAAATAAAGCAATAAAAATCTTGAGTTTGGGAGTTAGATCACCAGAGTTCCCATTTCTTCCTTAGTTGTATGGGTCACACTGGACAAACGAGTCATTCTCCCTGAAGTTGGATTTCCTTGTCTTGAAAACTGCTCATGGCATAAGCTAGGAGTGTTAAGAGAACTCACAGATGCAAAGAATCAGCACCCACTGAAAGCTAAATAAATGTTAGCAGTTATGGTTACCGTTCCCTCTCAGCATCCTTCAGGTTGTGCTCTTCCAATGATCTTCCCCAGTAGCTGTCCTAGACGGTCACCATGACCAAAAGCAGCTTGGCAGATTGGGGGTCATTTTACCTTACAGGTCATAGCCTATCATCAACAGAGGCCAAGACAGGAACTCCAGGCAGGAACTTGAGGCAAAATACAATGGAGAAGCACAGTATATTGGTTTGCTCCCTTTGCTTTGCTCAGTTGACTTTCTTATGCCTAGGGATGGCACCGCCCATAGTGGGCTGTGACTTCCTACAAAGAATTAACAGTTAAAAAAGTCTCCCAGATACGGTTGCAGGCCTGTCTGATCAAGGTAGTTTTTTTGTTGTGGTTCCTTCTTCCCAGGTGACTCTAGGTCCTGTCAGGTTGACAGCTAATGCTATGACAGTAGCAGATGTAGATCTTTGCTTCCACTTCACCTTATTAAAATTTTAAATGGTGGGGGAGGAAGTAGGACAGGATTATCAGGGACAGCCTGGATTTTATAGTGAGACTCTGTAATAAACAAGCAAACAAAATTATCGGTGATTGGAGTATGAAGCCCTCAAAGGCAGAACCGACCAATCTCATTATTCATTGTTATAAGCTTAGCATCTAATACAACATATGACCATTTGGGCTTCTCTTCAAGCGATGTTGATAACCTGGTCTGCCTTATGAGTGAAAGATCTGAGTCACAAGCCGTCATCTTTTTGTCATGGGTTTTGCCAACTGTGACCCTTTAGTGAATAAAATAAACTGAGTCACAATCGGTGTTGATTTTCTAAAGAAATAACATAGAAAACATCTGAGTTTAAAACCCTTGATAAGGCTAAGTATCGTTACATGGAGCTTTGTATGTATATTTGGTTGCATTGTAAATACATTCCATAGTGTGGTTTGGGCTTTAGTAATAGTGGAATGATCCATTTTGCCAGCCAACAGTGTTTTCTGATGACTCAGTGTCAGCCATTCTGATATGGATGTAGTAGCCACATGGGACTCAGTTCTGCCATTCTCTAATGACTGGTGATGTGAAGCATTTTCACCATGGCCCCTTTGGATGCCTTGTTTAGAAACCTCTTTTATAACCACTTATTAAAAAAATTTGGTAGACCCATCCCATGGGCAAGCACCAATCGCTGACACCATTAAGGATACTGTTATGTTTGCAGACATGAGCCTAGCATTGTTGTCCTCTGAGAGACTCCACACAGCAGCTGACTCAGACAGATGCAGAGACCCACAGCCAAACACTGGATGGAGCTTGGGGACTCTTATGGAAGAGTTGGGGGAAGGATTGAGGGCCCTGAAGGGGATAGGAACTCCACAGGAAAACAGACTGAGTCAACTAACTGGACCCTTAGGGGCTCTCAGAAACTGAGTCACCAACTAAAGAGCACACATGGGCTGGACACCGCCCCCCCATATTTATCACATGTGCAGCCTGGTACTCATGTGGGTCCCAAATAATGGGAGTGGGGGCTATCCCTAAAGATGTCGCCTGTCTGTGGAATCCATTCTCCTAACTTGGCTGTCTTGTCTGGCCTCAGTAGGAGAAGAAGTGCCTATCGCTGCAGAGACTTGATGTGGTCAGGGTAGAGGGCTATCTAGAGTGGGCCTCCATTTTCTCAGCAGAGAAAGGGAGTGTTGGAGGAAGGAAGGACTGGGATGGGGGACAGCGATCAGGATGTAAAGTGAATAAATTACAAAAAGAACAAGAAAAAGATTGGTGGTGTTCCTAAAAGCTGGACACGCATTTCCATCATTTTCCTAATACTCCTATCTCTACTTGTTTACCCGGCAGAAACATGCACACACATTCGCAAATGGCATGTACCGAATGTTTATAGCAACACCCTCTTACTTGCCCAAATCAACAGACATATTAACATTCAATAGAATCTTAGCTAGAAGAAAGAATAAATCAACGACAACAATACGCATGTGTTGAAGAATCCCAAAAGCATAAGAGTAAGTAAAGGAAGCAGGATGTTAGTTCAGTCAGTTGTGTCTAACTGTTTAAAACTAGGTGAAATTCATCTACGGTGCTAAAGTCAGGGTAACAGTGACTGGATGTCATAAGTAGGACCAAGTTAATAAGTCAGGGATGGTTCTTGATCTGATTACCCATCACATTTAGATACTCTGTGACTTGTGAGACTTTGACACAATTACTTTGTGTGTGTGTGTGTGTGTGTGTGTGTGTGTGTATGTGTATGCATATATTTGTATGTGTGTGAATGCATGCTTTTGTGTATGTCAGAAGACAATCTCAGGGTTCATTCCTCAGGTGCGTGCATGTGTGTACACACACACACACACACACACAGAGAGAGAGAGAGAGAGAGAGAGAGAGAGAGAGAGAGAGACTTTTCCTCGTTTTGTTTGTTAATGTTCATTCTAGGGAAGGAACTCAGATCCTCATATTTGCAAGACAAGTACTTTTTTATTGACTGAGTTATCTCTCCAGCTCCACCATTACTGTTATTTTTTTAAGGTGTGAGAAACGCTGATAGACAGCAACAGCCCCAGACACACTCATGCTTCTCCCCAGCGGGCACTCTCCTAGCCCTTGCTTGAACACAGGCAGGGTCAGTAATCTCCCTGGATCAGGTAGGCCAGTGTTCAGAGGACACTTCCTGCCATCCAGTCATACCTTGCCCCTCTGAAACTTGCTGCATCCGTCAGTTGTTCTGTCCTTTTAGGAGATTCTAAACTCATCTAATCCCCCTACCACCAACTGCTCTTCAGATCTTTGAATAGCCCTGGCTTGCCCTCCCCCTCTCCAGACTTAAGAGCCCCAGGTCCCTTGGCCAACCCTCAAAGCATGGCTTTGAGCCCCACCCTGTCTCTTGACTGCACTTTTTAAAAAACTACGGGAAACCCCAAACAGAGCACAGTTCTCTAGGAGAAAAGACGAAAAAGGAGGATTGACCCTTCACACGGACAAAGTCCTTTCCGGCAGCAATGCACCCTGGGCGCATTTTGTCCTTTCTTCAAAATTCACAATGAACCATTCACTCTGTTGAGTTTAGCAATCAATGGCGAACCCCCATATTTGCACAATTATTGTACAGCCCCAGTTTACTTTCTGTATTTGTTGTCTTCATTGTCTCGGGAGTGAAAACAGTCACTTGTCCACACTTCCGTTCCCCAAAGCTAAATTCTAGGGATGAGGAGCATCTATCTGGGATACAGTCTTCCCACACCCAGGGACTGCCCGGGGGAAAAAGAGAGAAGAAATCTTTGTCTGAACATAGGGTCTTTAATCCTTGACAGTCCGTGAAGCAGCTCTGTTTTAAAGAACATTTAGGAAATAGTGGGATGGAGGGCTAAGGAAACGGAATTCTGCCATCACCTCCACAACCCGACCTATCCCCGACCCGTCCTGGCCTTGGCCTGGGCAGTGGAGGGTGCTCAGAGCCCCGTCCTTCCCTTTCCACAGTGAGATCAGACCCAAGCCTCAAGAAGATGAGCATTACTGGCCCCTGTGGGTTCCTGGCGTGTGGGTAGGGCAGGGTGAGGTTGAGGTGGAAAACGTGGCAGGATGAGAACGACACGTTAAAAGTATGGGGAACTAAAGGTATCCCTGGGGGTAAATCTACCAGAGTTTCTCTAGCCTCTTGGAAAAGAAATTCCCAAATCAGGAAAAGAAAGGCGGACACATGGCTACAGGAAAAACTTCCGGGCAACCCCAGGGCGGTTTTGACGTCAGGAGTAGGTGAAAAGGAGTCAACGAGCTGGGGACACGCCAAAGAGCAGAGCGCGTGTGGGAGGCTGGGAGAGGTGGGCTGGGAACCAGGAAGGCGACAGGACAGAAAAAGGAAGAAGAGCTCAGAGGCCTCTAGTGGTGAGGGGCGACCGGGGGAGGGAATAGGGCAGGGACCCGAAGTCCACAGGCGGCAAGGGAGAAACCGCTTCCTACCTGGCCCAGGTCTGCTCCATGATCCAGGCGCTCTTCTCGCTCTCGGGGTGCCGGTCACCCAGGGGTGGCCGCAGCCCGGGAAGATGCCAAGCCTTGCCCAGGAGTCTCCAGCGCAAAAAGCTGAAGTCTCTTCCTCCTCCCCAGCTCCTCTTGGCGCCGGCGCCGGGTGAAGGAACAAGGTCTGCTCTCTGCTTTTTGAAGAGAGCAAGCTGATCGGTCGCAGCCGCGCCCTCAGCTAACGGTGCTATGGGTACAAGGCAAGGACTGTTCTCGGGAGGTGGCTGGACGCCGCTGCCGCTGAGCCCAGGCCGCGGGCGCACAAGCTCCCAGGCTGAGACGCGACTGGCTGGCACGAGCTGATCCTCACCAGCTGAGCTGTCAACCGCGAGTGAGAGGAGGCGGGGCTCCGTGCAGCCCGGGACCCGCCCAGGTGACACGCCGCGGCACACACCCTCCAGCCTTCCCGGCCTCCCTAGAAGGCCAGGAGGACTGATGTCCTGGAGGTGGCGGTCGATGACCCTTGCCAGACTCTCAGTCTGATCCCAATGAGGAAACTGGGATAAAACCAACCAACTGCAGGGGAGCACCTTGAAAAGGTGGTCCTCCCATACCCCTGCATCGCTCACCCACAGGTAACCTCAGAGTCAGAGATGGTGTCTAAGAACGATGCAAAACTGAATGTAGGCTGTGCTTCCCATGGCATCACAGGGCACAGGGTGATTCTCTGAGAGATGAGACCTGTTAGTTTCACCATTAATTCATGGACAAAAACTTCCTCAGGATGCAGCCTTCTTAACCAAACCTTAGAGCCTTATTAGCTGTCCCCATCTCAATCAACCCCTGGTTTAGCTTCTTTCCCTTGTAGTTCCCACAGCAACTGGGTTCTATCAGAAGCTCCAAGGAGGCAGAGGGTTCCCGAACATCCCAGAATGCTCCAAACGCCTTAAGAGACCCCAGAGTAGCATCTAGAATGTGAACTCTCCAACTGTGGCTGTTCTGAGAGCACACAGAAAGCTTTTCCTTCCAAGGAGGGGGCTGCCCAGACCCTGTACATCTACTTACGCACAATGTTTAAACAAGACAGACATACTGTAATTAGAGGGCTCACCTCCCGGAGCTCCCTTTTAGCTCTGAAATAAACCTTTCTATTACGTCACGTGATCACTGTTATCATTAGCTTTACCGCTGGCCTTTTAATTTTTTAAAAAAAGAGCTATACATTACAAGTGCCTATATTTGACAGTTTAGTTAGATTTGTTTGCAGATGGCACATTTGAGAACAAGGCTCTATTCAGAAGCCCAGGCTCTGATAAGGCCAGTGGCATGCATGGCCCAGAGCTATGTTCTCCACATTTCCAAAGATAGACCAATAAGGCTTCTTCAGAAGGAATCCATTCTCTCCAGCAACCTTGCGGTTAGACTGGGGAAGAGACACGGCATGCCTGTGTGCTGGTGGAACAGCAAGGAGCCCACACAGGAACTTGTCCACCTACCTCAGTTTCTTGGATTAGTTCTAATCTTTAGTAGGAAACCTGGGAGGGGTGGACAGCATAACAATCCTGAGGTTTAGAGGAGCCATTTGAAAAGCACCTAGTCTAGAATCCCCCAAGCCCAGTAAAATCACTCCCCACCCCAGCTTGTACCCTTAATGTTCATTTAAAATATTCCCAGGAAAGGACAAAACTAAGGTCCGGTTTGACACTAGGCAAGACCCACAAGCCACCTGTCTTGAAAAGAATCCACTGTTGCCTTGGGGGAGGGGACAGGGAGCTCAGGTTTCTATCCCTCATACCAAAGTTGATGCTATATTTAGTTGTGTCTGAAATCAAATTATGGGCTGTTGAGTTGTGGAGAGAGATTCTGTCTACAGTCAGCCGTGCTTCAGAAGAGATATGAGCTAACTGGGTGAGCTGTGGCCTCCCAGAAGCACCGCTGAAGCACGGGCTTTTTTTTTTTAATAACTCTTTTGTTCAAAAGTTTATATTTATTGGAGGCCATTCAGAAATTACAGAAAACTATGTAGAAAATAAAACAATTCTTAAAATCTAGTAACAATTGGTGTTTGAAGTTTATGGAACATCTTCCCTGTCTTTTAAAAACTGGACTTATTTATTTATTTGGTTAGTTGGTTGGTTGGTTTTTGAAGACAGGATTTCTCTATGAAATAGAGCCCTGGCAGATCTGGAACTCATTCTGTAGACCAGGCTGTCCTTGAACTCACACAGATCTGTCTACCTCTGCCTCCCCCTACCTCTGCACCTCCTGAGTGCTGAGATTAAAGGAATGTACCACTATGCTTGGCTAAGTATTTATGCATGTGTGTGTGTGTGTGTGTGTGTGTGTGTGTGTGTGTGTGTGTGTATGTGTGTGCGTGTGTGCTTTATCTGCATGTGTGCCTGCATAACAGAAAAGGGCATCAGATCCCATTACAGATGATTGTGAGCCATCATGTGGTTGCTGGGATTTGAACTCAGGACCTCTGGAAGAGCAGTCAGTGTTCTTAACCACTGAGCCATCTCAGTGGTTAAAAAAGGACTTTTTAATGAGAACACAGGCTCACCTCCAGACATGGGTGTATTTGTGAGGGAAGAAATTTGATGTCTAAAAACTTTTATATCTATGGTTAAAAACAATTTCTTCTTAAATTTCAAAAGAAAACTACTTCTCTAAATAGTGCAAATCTAGCACAAATGCTTATGTTTCTCCAGGTTCCTTTTAGTCATGGTTGGAACACATTTATAAAGCTATAATTACGGCTTAGATCTGCATACTTATTCTCCTGCTTTCTGCCTGCTATGTATTTGTTCATGCTTTCAGGTAGTGTCCATAGTTACACTTCAATGATTACACAATGTCTTAATATATGTCACAATAGAACAGTAGCCTACTTAATATTATTATTTTGTTGCATAGTTAAGACATTTCTAATATGACTGTCAAATGATATTTTGTAAGCATTTTTCTATCTCTTTAATTATACTTTATTTAATTATACTCTGGTTTGAATGTATGAATCCCTCTAAAACGCATGTATTGGAACCTAAAAGATGGGCCTAAGGAATAAAGTCTTCAGGGAATAATGAAGCATGAGTATTCTACTCTGAAGAACGGGATTGGTGTTCTTATAAGAAGAGGTTGAAGAAAATGCCCCGTTCTCTTTTTATCCTTCTGTCTTTCTCACCATGTCAGGAAATAGTCTTTGTTCCATAAGGGAACATAAGGGACCGTAATGATTGCAGCCTCTCTGTCGACCTAGATTGAGATAAGGTAAAAAGACATTACAAAACGATGTTCCCGAGGGGCTGGAGTTGACTCTGGGGTTATGAGCACTTGTTCTTCTTACAGAGGACCCAAGTTCAATTCCCAGCTCACAACAATCAGTAACTCTAGTCCCAGGGATCTAAATACCCTCTTTTGACCTCCAGGTGTGCATTTGCTGCACAGACATACATGAAGGCCAAACAAACCTTCATACACATAAAGTAATGAAATAAATAAATCTAAAGTGTTTCCAATAAATTTCTTGAAAATAAATTTTAATTTATTTTTTAAAAATTTAATTAAAAAACATGTAAGTTACTGAAGTTCGGTGACTGCTTCTGCAGCATAGCCTGGCCTATTCTGATACTTTATGCCACTCCCAGTTTGAGACGGGGACCATTTTATTAGTATTGCACATGGTACTTACTACAAATCTGCTCCAAGTCTTCTGATTTAGAGCAGAGGTAAACTGAGTTGGCAGTGTTGATCAGCTCAGACAGCTATGCTGTTCTGCCCTAGGTACAAAGCTTAGCTCTTAACTGGTCAGCTGATTGAACTGATTGTAAGTCTGTCCAATCATTTCCAAGCATCCAGTGGTTCCTTCCATTCAGTTTTTTTTAAACCCTGCCTTTATCCCCTGTGTGAACAGTACTAATGAAGTGGTTGGCTATGTGGCTTAAGTATAATAATAAAATATCTATGCCCAACATATTAGATCAGATTTTCCTCTACACTAGTTTCTCTTGTGGATACAGTAACTCTATAGGCAGGCTCTAATTATCTTTAGTTATAAATATTAATGTGGAGTATGGGGAGATAGAGTATATTGTCTAATCACAAAGTTCATAGTTGAGATTCGAGACCAATC
Source organism: Rattus norvegicus (assembly GCF_021556685.1). Lineage (NCBI taxonomy): Eukaryota > Metazoa > Chordata > Mammalia > Rodentia > Muridae > Rattus > Rattus norvegicus. The sequence continues at coordinate 187,539,171 of NC_141535.1, forward strand.
AGTTTAATTTGATAGTGCCATACCTGCCCATTATGTGTGACAGATCCTGATTTTGACACTTAATGTTCTCTGCCCACTAAGGAGGACAATATACGTAAGCACCTGTCACTTCGATGATCATTGTGGCTCCTGCGACTGACTTGGTTAGTCAACATGTATCTTCCTGGTCCCTCACAGTGCCATGCCCATGCCCTGACTTGGAGTTAAAATAAATATCCTTTCTGGAGAGAGTAAAACAACCACAGTTTCTTGTCTACTCTTCCCATTCAGAGGGAGATTATAATATTTCACTCTTTAACATATATTAGCTTCAGGAACTTACTTGACTAGCAGAAATCTGTTAAGCATGGGTCAATAAGAAGCCTCTAAGGCCAGAAGGCAAACTAGGGTGCTAGATAAGCAATGTGGCGAGGCACTGAGACTAACAGAACAGAGGCTTAGTAGGGCAGAACAGCAGCTCCCATTACAATGCTTCCAACTGAACAAAACCCAAACAGTCCTCTGTGTGGCTGTGGTGGGGGCACGCCTATTGTGCTGAGCCACACTAGAATTATTGACACCCTAAACCACAATATAAGAAAACACTGACTGGTTGGGGATTTAGCTCAGTGGTAGAGCGCTTGCCTAGCAAGCACAAGGCCCTGGGTTCGGTCCCCAGCTCCGGAAAAAAAAAAAAAAAAAGAAAGAAAGAAAACACTGATTGCGTTAAGCCTATAAATTAAAGAATAGTTTGCGAAGCAACAAAAAACAGTTGGAACTAAACAAGGTACCTGGAAGTGAGGTGTGAAACTGGGCAGTGACTGTAGTAGCCATACAGATGTGACAGGCACCATATAGATGTGGCAGGCGCCATACAGATGTGGCAGGCGCCATACAGTGTGGCAGGCACCATACAGTGTGGCAGGCACCATACAGGCCTCTGGGGAAGGAAGGACCTGGAGGAGCCCGATGGTGACCCAAGAGGACAGAAACTCATGGGACTGGGGGAAATAACCTGTATTACTTCGGCCAACTCATGCCTTCAAAGAGAATGCTGGGGCAGAGACTGTAATAACAGAAAGATCCCATAAACCATCACCTTTGGTAACGTCAAAAACAGAAAATGTCCTGTACAGGTTCAGGCAAAGTTTCAAAAGTGCTAACAGGCTTCTTCTCCAACCTCCCACTAACAAGCTTTTAAAAGCAATATTATGATAAAAATAATATATGGACGAAAAATAGTATTTTTAAAAGAACCATTCAACTTTTTGTTTCTTGTCTTGTTTTTGGCGGCGGGTCTGCCTTAATGGCTTCGAACTTCCTGTGTAAGTATGTGCACTGCGCCTGGCTTGCAGTATAGAGGCAGTATGAAGAGACAGACTTGTTAGATTAAAAAAACCAAACCGTTTCTCATCTTTCAAAATAAGAAGTGGCTGCAAGGGGGAAAAAATCAAACTTAAGATGTGATTGTTAGAGCCACGGAGAAGGCCTCCAAAAATATGTAGGGAAGAGTCTCATAAGGTCTTGTTTAAACACACAGCCTAGGGGTTGGGGATTTAACTCAGTGGTAGAGCGCTTGCCTAGCAAGCTCGAGGCCCTGGGTTCAGTCCCCAGCTCCGAAAAATAGAAAAGAAAAAAAAAAAAAAAGAAACAAAAAGCACACAGCCTATGGGAATCTTTAGGATGGGCCTCTCCACCAAACAAAGAAGTTTCTAAAACCCATGGGTCCGGCAGACCAACAGAGTTAAAAAGAGTAGTTCTGAAAAGAAAGGGGAGCTGTGGCTTTTGTCCTGTGGGAATAATTATAAGTTAATTTATATGACACCCTTTCAGCTCTTTATGGAATGGCATTCCCATGGACTGAAAGGATTAAGACAGTCAAAGAAGGAAAGGATTTTCCTTGTTAACCTCTAAACGATGTGACATACCAACTACTTGCACAGTATATGTATACACCATCGATGTTATAGTTCAGATCTAGAATGTCTCCCAAGGAGGCTGGAGAGATGGCTGCTCTTACAGAGAACCAGATTTGAGTCCCAGCACCCACATGGCAGCTCACAGTGCTCTGTAACTCCGTACTTGCATATCTTCTGGGGTCCGTGACACTGGGCACTCAAGGCACAGTTGTACGCGGGTAAAACACCCCATATACATAAAAATAAATAAACAACTTTAGGAAAGAAGTAAGGACAAGATAAAAGTCTGTGCGTATTCCATACAGAGTTTTAGCCCTAACCATTCTGGGGAGGCCAGTTGACTCTGTGACTGCGAAGGCAGCAGATAAAGAGGGACGAGTCTACATCAACTTTCACACGGTAAAGAGTCTCTTCCAGTAGCTGCATCAGCTCAAGGCTGCTGTGTTTTATCCGCCCCAGGGAAAACCTCCTGGGGAGAACTGCTGCTTCGATGGGTGTACCTGGTTGGAGAGAAATGATTGGCTCTGCAGAAATGGAAAGGGCTGGCCTTCCAGAGCTGAAGCAGGGCCCCGGGCAGGAGGAGGGGTGGTGTGTGTGTGTGGGGGAGGGGGGGCTCCAAAGACTGCACAGCAGGTGAAGGGACAGCTGTGTCTCAGAGCGACACAGCTCCAGGCCTGGAGCAGTTAGGAAAATGAAAACCAATCTTGGGGATTAAAAAAAGAGGGGCCTTTAAAAGGGACGTTTGTCTTAATTGAAGAATCAGTTCAGAAGTGGCTAATGCTAACGCGACTGAGTTATTCCTACCAGCTAATAGAATTCAAGAACGAATTTGGTTACCTACGTTTATTCAATTCAACACGAGTCCAACCAAAGCATAGCTTGTGCTGCACGCCGGGTGTGTGACTGGAAGCTGGTGTGCAAAGGCACACAAACACTCTCTACGTCATACAACAGACCCGACCGTGTGAAGAGCTAAAATACAATACATAAAGACTAGGAGGAGAGCCCTTAATGAAACTTGACTTTAGAAACGTTTATAAAGAAGATAGGCCCTGTGCAGGCACCAAGGGTAAGTATAATTTAAGAAACTTTATCAGAAATTGAAAACTGAAAATTCGAGCTTTTATTTAAAAATTGCCAGCTTGTTTTAATTGCTCTACAATGTCTCCATACCTCAGAACAGTACATTTTATCCCAGAAATTGGCACAGTCAACAACTAAAAATTTCTTTTTTTTAATTAAAAAAAATACGGTTAAACAAAGTTTGTTTTCACTAGTAGAAGGAAAAGTGTCCCCATCCTCCCCTGGGTGACTACAGAGAGTGCCACACCCCGGGAAGAGCAGGGCAGAACAGTCAGTGTCACACAGCAGCTAGGATTGGTGGCTCTGTAGTCCGGCCCTGCAGCTCTTTTGGTCAAGCTACTTAATGAGTCTATGTTCTTATATGTTCTAAAATAAGGTTGATGACATTAGATAGTTGACAGGCTGGAACAAGACAAGGTCATCCATGACTAGCATTTAATTCATTGTCTGCTGTGGTTTAAAAATCCAATAAATCATGGTCATTTTTTAAATCAATGTTTGTCTACCACACAAGATTCCTTGACTCTAAAATAGCTGTTCTGATTTAATTTCAGTTCTGCTACAAACTGCTCCCTTGGCCTAGGCCAGTGACCCCAGATTTCCATTTATCAGTTTCCTGCCTTATCATAGGACCCAAGTTCTGAAATAGGGTAAGCAGGTTCCCTATTTTCCTTCTCCCTGTGTTTCAGGAGTGTGTGAGTGAGTGTGTATGTGTGTGAGTGTGTGTGTGTATGTGTGTGTGTGTGTGTATGTGTGTGTTACACTCGAGTGTATTCAGAACCAACCTCATTCGTTGGCCAGCCTTATCTGTCAGCTATAACAAAAACCTCACAGAAGGAAATTATGAGAAGGCTTCAGACAGCTGGTGGTAATTTCCTCACACAAGCCCGTCCCACCCTTTCAACACCACTGTTTATGTGCATCCGATGTTGGGGGAGGGGAAGCCGTGCAATTGATGTGGTAAATTTCTCAGAGGGGCCTGGAACAGTAAGTAAAGACCTGTGTGAATTTCCTGTGTCACTCTCCTTACATTGAGCACACATAATAAGTCTTAAAAAAATCGTGCAGACTGATATTATGGTCAATAAACACATTTCTGGAAACAGAAACAATACTGACATAAATTCCTAAGAAGCCTCCAGGCATTCTTGACAGTCCGCTGTCACTAAAACCTGAGTCGGTTTTCCAGGATGTGGCAATCTGTTCCAGGACCAGCGGGTCAACCAATCCATGATGGCTTTCAAGCCATAAGGAGAATAAACACGTAGAATGGCAAAACCTGATTTAAATAGGAGACTGGATTTTTGAATTATGAAAAAGCTTGCTGAGAGCACTATAGCCGTGTCCACCCAAGGCCCTTACCTTTGAATGCAGCCGTCCGTGTACTACCTTACCCCTGAGGGCAGGTGGATAGATGATAGAAAGACAGACAGACAGACATGCACACATAATCCTAGTTTTTTAAACATATTTCCACTTATAATTGTCTCTCTACATTTGAGAAGAGCTGCAGAACAATGCAAATCTCACTGTCGGAGTGTGAAAGTCTCACAAATCCTCTGCTTGGTTAACCATTCACTAGCAGTTTTCCACAATTTTTCCTCTCTCCTCACACACATTCACAGTCATTGCTGCCATCCAAGTGAATCACTGAAACCATAATGTGGATTTTTCGGTACTAAAGATTTCAGTATTTCCTAAAACTACTGAAAATGATTAAGTATCTGTGATTGCACCCCTTCCTGTCAGGCCGGCTTTTGTCCCTGAGAAAACTTTGCTCATCTGAAGTCCCTGAAGCCAAGTTCTTGACATCTAACGACCGGCAGCCACCCTAACTGGTCCTTGGCTCACATCTGCACAAGCGAGAGGGTTCATCCAATAGTCACTCCGAAGACAAAGACAAATAAATTCCCCCTGTAAGCCAGCTTCTTGGCAGCTCAAAACAGTGGGGGTTCCCCCCTTCTTTCAGCTGGCAGGGGTTCAAAAACATCAAGCTGCAGCCCCAGAAAGCTTTACACAATCTAGTAAGTTCTAATGAGAACTCCCTTCCTGCACGCAATTCCCCTGCTTCCATACTGTAGCGTCCTGTAACAAGCTTCTGGCAATCCTAACCAAAAGAGGAACGAACCTCTAACACTCATTTATCCCGGATATGAGTTAATTCCATTCTCATATCAGGCTCATAATGCAAAATCCAATAAGTTATATTTTAATGCAACATTTTAGAAAACAAAATGAATGTTAAAATGTTCATGATGGCTGGGAGGGTGGTTCAGGTGGTACAGGGCCTGCTGTGCATGCATAAGGACCTGAGTTCAATCCCCAAAGCACACTGAGAGATTCTGTCTCAAAAACAAAGGGGGACTTCTGGGGAATGACAGGCAAGACTGACTTCTATCTGGCATACACATGTGAACTCGACACGTACCTGCATGCACACACGTCTGTGATGACATAGATCCTGGGAGGAGTACCATGCTTCCTTCCTCCTTGCCCTGTCCCTAGTTGTTTACCCCTGAATGCTGTGCTAAGCCGTAGGTGCGTCCCTTTGGTACTCTCTTGTGCCAGGATCCTCAGACCTTGTTAGCCACAGCTCTCGGCCTGTGTATTGTCAACAACTAGATGGCAAATGGCCCCTTTAGATTCCATAAGGTACAAGCATCTGTCTGGAAGGCAGATAGAACAGTGCACAATGGTTTGCGTGCAAGTCTAGCAACATGAGTTCAATCCCTGGAACCCACATAAAGATGGGAAGAGAGACTGACTCTTGGTATGCCTACCTTTCTGAGTCCCAACACAGGAAGGTGTAACTGTTTCTTTTTCCTTCTGTCTTTTTCTTTTACAGGCTGGCCAGAACCAAAGGCTGCTTTTGAACTCCCTGCCTAACACTATGGGCTTCCTTACTCCTTTCCTATATTCTGCTCCTCACCTCATAGAGCCTGCTGCCCAGCGGCTGACCTCTGAGCTGCTTCACCAGGCAGCACCATTCTTCCTTCTCTTCCTCATTCTCCTTGTCCCTTTCAGGCAGCTGCCAGACTCTCATCTTGTCTGTCCTTAGGTTTTTCTTTTAAACAATAGCAAATCATCCATGATCTCTGAGTCCATTCTTACTTTTTTTTTCTTTTCTTTTTTTTTTTTTTTTTTCCGGAGCTGGGGATCGAACCCAGGGCCTTGCGCTTGCTAGGCAAGCGCTCTACCACTGAGCTAAATCCCCAACCCCTCTGAGTCCATTCTTAAATTTTTTTTTTAAGGAGACTGAGGACGCTGAAGAAGAAACTCAAGTTTCCCAGGTATTGTGTGGTGGCTCCACGGGGACACCCCAAGCTTTCTGGTGACACGGCATCATAGACTCTGACTTTCCACACACATACTGTGGCTCCTCCCACAATAATTGTAAAAGCAACTATGGGGCAAGGCCAGCTAGTCTGACCTAGCTTTCATTTTGAATCTCAGCTACAAGTTGCTGTGATCTCTAAGTTGTGTGGGGAGACAGTAGGAAGGGCAAGGGGTAGAGAGAGGAAAGAAAGATCAAGTCACTTCAAAGGCGGCCTTTGGGGTTCTTATTCCTGTTTTGAATTGTTTTGTTGTATTCTGAGACAGCATCTCATAGAACTCAAACACCTAAACTTTCTGCCTCCATTTTCCCAAGTACGACAACAGGCACATGCCTGTGTGTGCCATTGGACTTCAAGCATTTGTCTGTCTAACTCAAAAGCAAATCTTGTTGTACCTTGACTTTTCTGTCACATGACTGTAAGTAGCCATGTTTCCTACATACTTTATGCAGGCTGTCTTCTAGCTGCTTCCAACCTGGAGCCTCTCTCTCCACTGGTAACAGCTACTCATTAAAACTTGGTATCAAAACTTGGATGCTGTGACAATAAAAAGCCACCCTCATGCGCCCCCTGCTGGCAGAACCTATCTTGCCGCTGCAGCCTCGTGGCTGTATTTTATTTGATCCTAAATGCTCCCTATAGTTTAACTACGTTCTATGCTTTCACACTCACATGCACTGCCACATTCATTTCTGCTCCCTGCTGCCCCTTTATAGGCATTTTGCTTATTTCTAGTGCTAGTGCATCATGGCCCTGCCTTCTTACACCCTTATTAACATCTAGTTTGTAGGGTCATCATTTCTCTGGTCTAGTGTTTAATCTGTTACCTTTGCCAGGTTGGTTGATTGGCTGATTGATTGATTGATCGTCGATAGATCGATTGATTTTGGACAGGATCTCACTTTGTAGTCCTGGATGCCTTGGAATGGAGATCAACTAGCCTTGAACTTGTAGCAATCCTCCTGTCCCATCCCTAAGTTCTGGAATTGTAGGCATACACCACTGTGTCTGGTCCCTGTACCATTCCTCATCAGGCCTTTGACAGATTCTGCTCTCAGGTTGCTTTTGCTGATATATCAGAGCTCCAAGATCTTCAGCTCAGACTGATTTTCAAGGATCTCTTGTGATCTCTCTGACAGCCGATCCTGTCTGTGAGGATGGGCAGAAGGGACAAGATGTGCTGAGACCAGCAGAGACAGGAAGCCCTTGAACCTTCTGGGGTTGCTTGGGGGCAGAACTGAGCAAGCACCCCCGGAGGTTGCTATGATCCTGTTTTGCTGTGAGGGTTTTCTTGATTGCTTATTTTGTTGAAGTTCTGTGTTTGGTTAGGTTTGAGACAGTGTCTTACTATGTAACCCTGACAGGACTGGAGCTCACTAAGTACACCTGGCTCTTCGGTGCTGGGATTAACAATGTCTGCCTGGCCTAACTATTCCGAGGGTACAGATGAAAGTCTTTACAGAGACGCACACAGTGCGACGCGGTCTCCAGCCCCAGCTCTGGCTCTCCTCCCCACTTGTGTTTCGAGCTAGAGTCTTCCTGGCTTTACTCAGAGGGGGGGGGCGGGAATCCTGCTGCTTGTCTGGTTTTCAGGAGCTTGGGCAATGGGTGTAGACTGGGGTAGGCAGTCTCTAAAATGGCCCTGGATGATTAATTAAGTCTGTGTTTGATGTCTGAGACGGAGGGATGACAGAGTCAAGTAGAAGTGAAAGAATACTACCTTCAAGAGTATTTTATTATTATTATTTTAATCAGAGGCTCCCATCTTAAACACGCTGACTTTCTCTCTCTTAATTCTGCTAGGGGAAACAAGCTACCACAATGCATGCATACACAGAAACTCGGTCTATCAGACGTGGCAGGACTAAAGTCTGTAACCATCCCAAGAGCTGATGTTTGCATACCCAGGTGGCAGTCTGTCAATCCCTATCAGGTTTTGAGATGACTGCAGCCTCCACGTAACCGTTTGACCAGCCACAGACTGAACCCCTCCGCCCTCAGCCAAGCAGCTCAGACTCCTTCCTTTAGAGCAGTGGTTCACACCCTTCCTAATGCTGCAACCCTTTAGGACAGTTCCTCACGTTGTGCTGACCCCCAACCAGTGAATTATTTTGGTTGCTACTTCGTAACTGCAATTTCGTTGCTGATATGAACAATAACGTAATTATCTGATAAGCGGTGTATCTGATATACAACCCCTGTGAAAGAGTCTTTGACCCTCAAATGTGTTGCAACCCACAGGTTGAGAACCATTGCCTTAGAGACGGTGAGATGCAAAAGGTTTAAAGTTTTTAACTATCAAGCTCTGGGCTGGTTTGCTATGTAGCATTGGCCACCTAATATAACTAATAAAACATCACCCTTTCTGTCAGTCCAAGGTCATGCCGTGGGTGCAGAGGCTACTCCCACCCCTAAAGAAGCGATTATTCACTCTCAGGAAAGAAGAACAAGGAAGTCAGAGCAGTTACTTAAGGATTCGCAGTAACACCTAGATTTACGCAGTAACACCTAGATTTACGGTTGTAGTCTTTACTTTTCTATTGCTACACTAAAACACCAGGAGCAAGGCAACTTATAGTAGAGTTTACTTGGGCTCGTGGTGTAGGGAGGGGGTGGGGACTGAGGCCCGGAGGCAATGAAGACCTGTAAGTGGCTGGAGCAGGAAGCTCAGACCTTAACATTTTGAACTTTAAGCGGGATGCACAGAAAGTAAAACCTTGCTTCAGTGACATACTTCCTTCAAGACCACATCTCCTAGAGCTCCCCAAACAGCACCACTAACTGGGAACCAAGTGCTCGAATGCCAGGGCCCACGGAGAACAATCTCATTCACGCTGCCACAACGGAGATGAGCTGAGTAGAAGAGCGAGCCTTGGCGATTGTTTTATAGTCCGCCTCTTACGCATGCTCTCTCCAGAATGGGTTTTTAATCATTTACCAAGAACATTTTCAGTTAGAAGATACATGAAGATCTTTCTTGTTGAAACCCCAATAAAGCTGTGTTGCAGAATATCCCTGTAGATTAATACAGCCAGAGGTGTTACATAGTGAACGAACGACACTGGAGGCAACAAGGTCGCTGTGGTGCTTTGACTGATAATGGCGCCCCTAGGCTTCTATGTTTAATTCCTGGTCCCCAGGTTTGGAAGGGATTAGGAGGTGTGGCCATGATGGGGGAGGTGTGTGGCTGGGGGTGGGCTTTGAGTTTCAAAAGACTCATTCCACTCCCAGTGTGCTCTGCCTCCTGTTTGGGGATCAAGATGTGAGGTGCTCAGCTGCTGCCTGAGCCAAGCCGCCTGAGCCATCTGCTGCCGCCTGCAGCCTGAGCCATCGCTGCCGCCTGAGCCATCGGCTGCCATGCTTTTGCTCCAGCAACATAAAGTCTAACTCTCTCGAACCATAGCCCAATTACACTTTCTTTTCTAAGCTGCCCTGGTCCCAGTGCCTTGTCTTGAAAAGTAACTAATCCAGATGCTGAGATAGGATGCTGTTTTTGCTTGGTCACCGGAGTACCGGCTCCATGCCAACATTCCTCCTCACTTTCTGCCAGCCGGTGCTGGGAAGTGGATGTGGGGTGGATGAGGACACATGGTGGGCAAACTTCTGAATGACTGCGCCTGTTATTCTAAGCAGTGGGCACCACTCGCTTTGTGGCTTTGTGGTTTTAGTAATGTCCCAGAATCCCCTTTGAGATTTGCGGTTCACTCTTCTTTTATTAACCTAAATATAGAGTAGCCTGATGCTTTTTGATACAGTCTCGGTCATTCATTTCTCTGTGATGACCTTCATGGGTTTTACTGTCTGAATTAGAAATTAGGTCCTCACAAGGTCAGACCCTGTAATGCAGTTTATTACTTTAAAGCAAGTGGGTTATTTAAATGTGTGCTGAGTTGGGGACCAGGTCATTTTTGTCTAATTCTAGCAGACGACTTTATAGTTGATTTTTATTGACACATAGTTCTGTTTAGAGCTATTTTTAAGGAAATATAGCCTTCCTAGCATCACAAAGGAAGAGCTTTTAAACGTAGACAAATGAAAATAATCACAGTGCATGACATAGATATTTAGCACCTGCTCGTTAGGCGTGAAGTCTGCTACCTTACAGCTGTGTGACCTTGTCAAACTGCTTAACTTTTTAAATGCAGTTGGGGATAATTAATATCATTCTTGCAAGGTCATGAGGATTGAATGCTTATTTAAAAATGCATAGATCCTGGCATAGAGCAGGTATTCAAAACCACTGTTTATAGTGATGGTTCTGTGGTGAAGAGGACTTGATGCACTTCCAGGGGCCCCAAACTCAGGTCTCAGCATCCACTTCATGCCTCACAGTCATCTGTAACTAACTCCAGGGGCTTCCATGTCATCTTCTGACCTTCTTGAGCATAGGCACATTTGTGCGTGCGCGCGTGTTTGTGTGTGTGTGTGTGTGTGTGTGTGTGTGTGCGTGTGTCACACATAAAATAAAATAACTCTTTAAAAATCTAAAGCAAACCCCATAAGAACAACAATGCCGACCAACCAGAGCTTCCAGGGACTAAACCACTACCGAAAGATTACACATGGACTGACCCAGGGCTCCAACTGCATATGTAGCAGAGAATAGCCTTGTTGGGGCACCAGTGGAAGAGGAAGCCCTGGTCTAGCCAAGGTTGCAGGGGAATATGGGGGGGAGTAAAAGGGTTGGATGGGGGGGGAAGGGATGGGGAACTTATGGACAGGAAACCAGGAAAGGGAATAACATTTGAAATGTAAGTAAAGAAATATATCTAATAAAAAGTAAAAAACCCTAAAGCATTATTGATAATACAAATTATAAATGAGCTAACAGTGATTACTGATTGTGCTGTTTGCCACAGGTAATCATACAGTCGTTAACTAGAGTCTCTTTAGGTCTAGCACAGATCAAGTTATGAAACTGCTCTGGCAAATAAGACCCAGAGAACCAGTGATTTGAGGGGATTGGAGTGAAACCTGGACATACTGTCCGTCTGTTTTTCTCCTCCCACCATAAACACCATCTCCATTTGGTCACCATATACAGCCTTCTAGGCAGGTTTTCTGATATCAAAAAGAGTCCTCACCATTTGTGCTGGCTGGTTTTACGTCAACTTGATGCAGGCTAGAGTTACCCGAAAGGAGGGAACTCTACTGAGAAAATGCCTCTATAAGATAGGGTTGTAGGTGGGCCTGTAGGACATTTTCTTAGTGACGGTTGTGGGAGGGCCCAGCCTACTGTGGACTGGTGGGTTGGAGTGCTTAAGAAAGCAGGCTGAGCAAGCCTTGAGGAGCAAGCCAGTAAACGGCACTCCTCATGACCTCTGCATCAGCTCCTGCCTCCTGGTTCCTGCCCTGACTGCCATTAATGAGGAACTGTGGTGTAGAAGAGTTAAGTGTGTCCACCCAGCAGCTGACTCAGACAGATACAGACACACACAGCCAAACAGTGGATGGAGCTTGGGGACTCTTGTAGAAGAACAGAAAGAAGGATTGCGGGCCCCAAAGGGGATAAGAACTCCACAGGAAGACCAGCAGAGTCAACTAACCTGAACCCTTGGGGCTCTCAGAGACTGAGCACCAATCAAAGAGCCTACACTGCTGGACCTAGGCTCCCCACACATGTAACAGCTGTGCAGCTTGGTCCTCATGTGGGTCCTGAGCAAATGGTGTGGGTGCTATCCCCAAAGCTGTTGCCTTGGGATATGTTCTTCTAGCTGGGCTGCCTTGTCTGACCTCAGTGGGAGAGGACGTGCCCAGCCCCACACACTTGATGTGCCAGGATGGGGGGATACCGGGGTGGGGGAGTGTGCTCACCAGCTCAGAGGAGAAGGGGAAAAGGGATGGAGGAAGGATTGTATGAGGGGGTGAGCAGGATGGGGGCAGTGAGCAGGATGTAAAGTTATAAGTAAAAAGAGATAGATGATAGATAGATAGATAGATAGATAGATGATAGATAGATAGATAGATAGATAGATAGATAGATAGATAGATAGATAGAAGAGAGTAAGCATGATAAACTCTTCCCTCCCCAAGTTGCTTTCCATCATGGTATTTGGTCACAGTAATAGAAACCCTGATTAAGGGTTTTCTTTTTGTGCCATGCTCTACCCCCTACCATACTAAGCAGGAACTGGGCCTCAGCTAATGCTAAATTAAAAACAAACCAAGCCAAACAAACAAGCAAAAGCCAACCAGAGATAGCAAGCGCCGTGTAATATACACACGATGGAGCTTTTTCTCCGCACTCAGCCATCTCCGTTACGTTTGCTCTCAGTATCTTCAAAGAACCAAACTGTCAGCCAGAAGGCCAGGCTGACACTGTCCTCGCGTGACCAGAAGCTCACCTCTTTACGGGATCTCATTTTGGACTTCCTTCAGGTACCAAAATCTGTAGAGCTTAAGCCTCATCCACGAGACAGCATCATATCTGAGTTTATGCTACACGCATCACCCTGAACACACCTTCACGTTGCCGGCTGGCCTACACCATGTAATACATGTGAAAGGGAACCAGGTTTAATTTGTGTTGTCTTTACGGGTGCATTGTTTTGAGTCGGGACCTCTTTGACCACCGAGACTGCAGGTCAGAAGGTCAAGTGTGTTTGTTTCCACCCTCTCTCCTATTTCCTTGGCTCGGCTGATCCATGAGCATCTTCTGTCCTAACTGAGAAGTCCCTAAGTCCCACATTCTCACCACCATGGGCTAAGCTCAGCCTTTACCACCTCTGCCATGAATGTCTTTCAATTGCCTTTCAGCAATCCCATCTCTTCACTTGGCCTATGTACACCCATCTCCCGGATCTGTGACACACACAAAAAGTAGACCAGACACTGTCTCAACACTTGCCATGGTGGCTGGGGAGGAGGAAAATGGTAGTAATCTTAGTTCCTTGAGCAAGAGATCACAGTTTTTTTTTCTTAGTGTTCTGTAGAAATGAACAGTTTACCCAATGTGGAGGTTCTGTCACCAAGACTGAGAGGCACAGATGTGTAGAGCATGTTTAAAGAGCGCTGGTGCTGAGCCCCTAGTCTAGATGAGTCTGCTTGCGCTGGCCAGGAGTGGAGTCTCTATGTCAAGTCTTTAAGCCTTACCAGATGCTTCTAACACAGACAGATACGACTGAAACCTACTAATTTACAGTATGGATAGGCAGGCACTTCTGCTTTCCAAGAGCATGAAATAACAGGGTGTATGGTGGTTTTATTCTGAAATGCTCCTCCTCCAGGCTTACGGTTTGAGCTCGTGTTTCTCAGTTGATGGTGCTGTCTGGAGGCCATGAGGCCTTTAGGTAGGTGGCCTTTGAAGGTCAGCCCCAGCCCCTGGCTTCACCATCTCCGCTTCCATTTAAACGGCTCCTTCATATGCCCCACTTTCACAGACTGGGTCACACCGTTTTGACTGCCGGCCATGCTGGACCACACCCCTCTCAATGAGCTAGAATGAATCCTTTCCCCCATACGTGGTTTCTGTCAAGTGTTTTGTCTCAGTGTTGCAGAAGTAACCAACACGGGGTCTGGATTCATTCTCCCTAATCTCTGACAGAAATTACTAAAACCTTTGACAACATATGAAATGCAGGTTTCCAGGTGCTGCCAATTAAATAACCTAAAATGGCGACCCCAACGAATAAGAGAGACCAGTGTTTTAAGATTGAAAAGGTTTTGATAAATTCCATCTTTTGATATCACCAAACATTACAAATTATAAATAAAATGGGTGTATATAATGGCTGGCTCAAAGCATTTCCTGTTCAGGGATTGCCAATGAGGTCCAATGGCTCTGGTATTGGGTTGACGTCTTTCTGGTGAGCATTTGACTCTTTACCTATATCTGTACAACCAAGTACCCTGTCCCTAGAATAATTACAGCAAGAAGGCAATCCTGCTGTTTCCCCAGACTTGGGAATTCTCAGCTCAAGGAAATGAATCTCTGTTCTCTATAAATTACCCAGCCTTTGGTAATATGTCCTAATGAATGAAACACGGACTGCGAACCTTGTCTTTTGTAATTTAATCTTTACAGATAATGCCAACCTATTCAGAGAAGAAATGTGTAGACACAAGAGAGTCTCAAGGATTCCCAAACAAAACAGACTATAATCTGGTCAAGAGTGTTTACTTAATAGGGACAGGAAAAAAGGCATCCAGAAGAAAGGGAGTGGTTGTCCATGGACAATTACTGTTCGAGGAAGGAAGAACCCCTTTGTGTCCTTGATACTTGGAGCTCACGTTTCTTTCCTAAAAATTAAAATCTGGGGTTGGGGATTTAGCTCAGTGGTAGAGCGTTTGCCTAGCAAGCGCAAGGCCCTGGGTTCGGTCCTCAGCTCCGAAAAAAAAAAAAATTAAAATCTACTAACAACTCCTGCTCATACTTCAAACGTTACATACAAATGTATCTAGTAAGTCCCAGGACTTCCCTAACTAACAAAAGAGAAACTGCATTCCTGAATACATAAAAAATCTTTATTAAAATTAATAATTTGCTATCAAAGATTTGGGTGGTAGTAATGTAGATTCATCAGCCTAAGAAACAGTTAAGTTGAAGGCAGGATTTTGACACATTTTTTAAGTAATGCTGCACTGCCACCTCATGGGGCACAGTCAGCCAGCTTTCCAGGAGGAGGTTATCTTTATTTTTCCTCCATCCATCTGTCTGGATTTGCTCCATGCTATAATGTTATGTCCACAGTTTAGAGCTGAGGTCATTTGCATCAAGTTGGGTCTAGCCATCATGGTTACTGCTCGATGAACAGCACAAGTTAAACATGGGTAGAAGCCACTGACACTTAGAAGCTGAGAATCAGGAGAACCATGACCCTCCCACCCACCTTTGACACACTGACATCCATTAGAGCTCTGTTCTTACAGATGGTGTGAAGAGTGTGCCACCAGCTCCTAGAACGTTTATATTTTGCTTTAGCTTTGGGGTTTTTTGTTTTGTTTTGTTTTGTTTTTCACAGACAGAGTCTTTCTGTGTAACAGCCCTGGCTGTCTTGGAACTTGCTCTGTAGACCAAGGTGGCCTCAAACTCACAGAGATCTGCCTGCCTCTGCCTCCTGAGAACTAGGACCAAAGGCATGGCTCACCACTACACAGCTTTGATTTGGTTTTTTATCGACTTTTATTTGAAATTACAGTTATTTACATTTTAGTTAACATAAACATGGGCTAATTAGGATCTCTTATTTATAAGATTTGGGGTTTTGTTTTTGAGACATAATTTTGCCATGTGTCCCAGGCTGACTTTAAGTTCATTGCAGTATTCATATACATATGAGTAGCATGTGCAAGCCTATAATATCAGTTGAGGCAACTGAAGAGGCTAAGGCAGGAAGATCATGAAATTGAGGCTAGCCTGGGGCTAAGTAAGAAGACCATACTGCAACACCTTACTGCCATAATTTAGAGAATCCTGTTAGGCCTACAAACTGTCTATTGTCAGTGACAGTGAGAGAAATCTACTTGATGATGAGCATTTATTTCTTTCCAGATAAAAAGTTCAGCTATTATAGAGAGAGCAAGAAAGAAGCTTTCAAATTTTAGAAACATGTGTGTGTGAATATACAGATTTATTTCTGGTCAAAGTTCACATTTTAAAAACATAATTACATTTGGGCCAATGGCTCACTATATATGTATATGAATGTCTCTTGCTTCACCCTTTAATTTCCAATAATTTATTATACATTTCTTTTTTTTTTTTTGGTTCTTTTTTTTTCCGGAGCTGGGGACCGAACCCAGGGCCTTGCGCTTCCTAGGCAAGCGCTCTACCACTGAGCTAAATCCCCAACCCCTATTATACATTTCTTAATAAAACCACGATTCCTTTAACTACTGTATAATTGAATTGTTGATTACATTTTCTTGTATAAACAGGGGTAGTACGATGAATGAAAGCAATTAAGTTTCTTTGAATAGACAGACTCCCCTTTCTAGTTCACAGATCCGGCAGACTCTGGAGCATGCAATACAAGCCCTAGCAACTCTTCCACTCTGAAGTCAAAACTCTTTTAATCCGAATCCCAATCCCATTCATAGGAAACTGAGGCCTAGAAAGATCTCAGCTAAAGGCAAAGCAAAGACTTGGGCCCACCATTGCCTTTTGGTTTGAGTGATAAAAGTACGGACTTCCCACGGGGTGGGAGGGGGCGTGGAGGGGAGCGCAGAGGGAGGAGCTAAAAATTCTATGCCAAAGACGTGCTTACTTTTAAAATGGCAGCCATACAATCTGTCCCTTCTTTTGGAAACATTACTATGACAGATTTTCTTTTTCTTTTTCTTTCTTTTTTTTTTTTTGGTTCTTTTTTTTTTCCGGAGCTCAGGACCGAACCCAGGGCCTTGCGCTTCCTAGGCAAGCGCTCTACCACTGAGCTAAATCCCCAACCCCCTTCTATGACAGATTTTCATCTTGCCGTTGCTGCATGAAGAACACGGGGTCTAATCTGCCGCGTGTTTTCTAGACCAGAATGGAGGAAGGCTCTGGGGTCACACGGAGCTAGTCGGCCTAGAGCATCCAGCCAACAGGCCCAGGTCAGGCTCCAGTGCTGCAGAGTAAGAAAGGCATCACCCACCTCCCTGCTGTCTCCAGCTAAAGCAAATAAATAAATATCCAAGCATGAAGAGACTAAGAAAAGGCAGAGATGAGCGCTCTGCGAATCCCCCCTACCGACCAGGCTCCTGAGTCACCTTTCCTTTGGCTCAGGCCAGCAGGTGTTGCCTCCAGCCTCACCCACACCGGTACAGACCAAGCAAAGACCTTAGGATAGAAACCTGGATTCCCACCCTTTCTCCTGTACATCAGCGCCGCACCTTTCTGCTCTACTCAACCTTGTCCCATGGATTCTATTCGTTCCTGGGGCCCCCATCTCTCGCGTGCCCGCCAAACCTTTCCCAGTAACTGTCACTGGGTGACAACCTCCCGTGACAGCATAGAACTCCTGCCGACGACGACCCCAGCCCTGTCCAGCGAACAGTGCACCAGCACCCCTATACCACAGCACAGTAGCACCCCCGCACCGTAGCTTCCCTTGCTCCAGAGGCAGAAGCTTACCTCATCCAGGGTGCCGACGAGACTGCCTCCTCCTCCTCTGCTGCCACCGCCCAGCTCCCAGCCCGCTCTGGGGGTCGTCGTTCCCGGCTGGAGGGCTGCCGTGGAGACTGGCGAGGTGCGTGGTGAGCCCAGCACGGCGGCGGCGCGTGGTGACAGATGGACCCGCTGTCCGTGCGCTTCATGGATCCGAGGCCTGGGCACTGCGCCCTAGCTATGATCTCTGCTTGGTTCCCCTTGGTTTCACCGGCTGCCCAGGCGCGTCCTCTCCGGGAGGAAGAGCATCCAGCCCAGATGCTGCGGCTGTGGCGGAGATGCGGCCAGGTTCGGCCTCCCGTGAGGCTGTCTGCCAAGTGCTCCGCCCAGGCGCTTTCGGTCCTTCTGCTACACTCATAACTGCCCTGCATCCTCTAGCATCTCGCTTCGCTCTCCATCTGTGACCTCAGCCTGGCAGTCTTGTCATTTCCAGACCTCACTACTGCCTTTTCATTCTGTGCACTCCAGTGTCACCTTCCCCGGTTTCTAAGCTTAAAGAAGTCCCTGAGGAGATGGCCCAGCAGGTAAAGGCATCTGCTGCTAACCCCTATGCTAAATCCTGGGAACTACATGATAGAGTCTGACATCCTCCGGTTGTCCTCTGACCTTTACATGCACATGTGGCGCGCGCGCGCGCGCGCACACACACACACACACACACACACACACACACACACACACGCACGCAGAGAGAGAATAAATAGACAAATAATAAATTAATAAATAAATAAAATGTGGTGAGGTTTTTTTTTTTTTTTACGTTCTTCCTGTTCTAACACCTCTAGATAGGTTCCGTCTCTCTTCTTCCTTAAATTGGACATCCCTTAATAATTTAACTGTTCCTTGTTACGGTGTTCTGAGAATGAGCCCTCAGCTTGTGGGCTAGCCTCTTCTTCTTTGCCCCATCTTCTAGAATCTTTGTTTGTTTGTTTTTTTATTTTCCAGTTTTTTCTTTGGTTATTGGAGGTGGGGAGCACTGTCCTGAACAGCTGTTATTTTTTCTTTCCGAGTTGGGATTTTCTGGTGCTCATTTTCTAAGAACTCTTAGTGAACAGTGTCCACCATCAGTCCAAGTGAATGCTGTCATCTAAAAACAAACCACACACACACACACACACACACACACACACACACACACACACACACACACAGAGTTGTGGTGGAGCAGACCTTTAATCCCTGCCCCTGAAGGCAGAGGCAAGTGGATTTCTGTGAGTTCTAGGCCAGCTTAGGCTATAAAGCAAGTTCCAAGCCAGCCAGGGCTACAAAATGAAACAGGTTACCGAGGCGTACTGGCTTATGACTGTGATCTCAAGTGTTAAGGAGGCTGAGGCAGGAGGATCAGAAGTTCAGGGCTAGCCTGTCTCAATACAAAAGGAAACGGGGCCAGTATATAACTCATTGGTATGCACGTGTACAGTGTATGCAAGGCCCTGGTTCTATCCCCAGCACCTACAAATACACAACTCCATAGGTTAACTAAATCATCACCAAGTGGCCAGTCCAGCAGCCTGTTTCTTATACTCCATATCTCTCTCCAAAGAATAGAAGCAGTCCCTTTAAATTCTTTGATTGGTAGTTCAGACTCTGAGAGCCCCAAGGAGCCACACTAGTTGACTTTGTTGGTCTTCCTATGGAGTTCCTATCCCCTTTGGGGCCCACGATCCTTCCTCCTATTCTTCCATAAGAATCCCCAAGCTCCATCCACTGTTTGGCTGTGGGCATCTGTATCTATCCGAGTCAGCTGCTGGGTGGAGTCTCTCAGAGGCCAACGTGCTCCTATCTGCCTGTCTGCAAGCATAACAGAGTATCATTAATAGTGTCAGGGATTGGTGCTTGCCCATGGGATGGGTCTCAAGTTAGGCTGGTTATTGGTTGGCCTTCTATCAGTCTCTGAACATCCCTGCATTTTAAAGGAAGTTCAAGCACTTCATATGCATGCACGCACACACTCACACACATACACACAGGCACTCACACACTCACAGGCACTCACACACATACACACAGGCACTCACACACTCACAGGCACTCGCACACTCTCAGGCACTCACACACACAGACACTTACACACTCACACACACAGGTACACACACATATACACACAGGCACTCACACACACAGGCACTCACACGCACAGGCACTCACACACACAGGCACTCACACACTCACACAATGCACACACACACAGGCACACATGCATACAGGCATACACACAGGCACTCACATACTCACATACACACACAAAGGCACTCACACACTCACACACACAGGCACACACACAGGCACTCACACACACACACTGGCACTCATACACACACAGGTACACACACACAGAGGCACTCACACACACACATACACACACAGGCACACATACACATACAGGCATACACACAGCATACACACAGGCACTCACACACTCACATACACACAAGGCACTCACACACTCACACAGGTACTCACACTCACACACTCACATACACACACAGGCACTTACACACATACAGGCACACACACAGGCACACACACAGGTACTCACACTCATTCACACACACACATACACACACAGGCACTCACACACACAGGCACACATGCATGCACACGGCTTACAGTCAGCAGTCAGTATTGTGATAATGTACTTTCAGAGAGTCAAAGCTGGAAAAGGTGATTTGAATTCACATAATTCTTACCTGGATGGGACAGTCTGTAAAGGAAACACGTGGCACAGTGAATAATAAAAATAATGCTGATAGTTCTTAATGGTGAGAAAATATTTTAAAAGAAAAAATACAAAATTAATTTTTGACTTATGAAGAAGTGTTACAGGGGCTGATGGGGATTGGAGAGAGAGTGTGAGAGGCTGGCCTTCACACACATTAACTGTGTTTCAAAACCTTACTAAACCCTCCTCTTTTTTTTTTTTTTTGTTTCTTTTTTGGGCATGGCTAAGAGGAATACTCATTTGTTTTCTAGGATAGCATGGCTCCTCTTAAAATTTCTTTCTCTGTCAAGTTTTTCCATCCCTTCTGACATGGTGTTTGTTTGCTTTAGGCCCTAGATGCTCACTGTGGATGCCTAGACACATACGTGTTCTTGTACAGACTACAGAATCCGTGGAACAGTACCTGTGACTGAATGA
Organism: Rattus norvegicus; assembly: GCF_021556685.1. NCBI lineage: Eukaryota > Metazoa > Chordata > Mammalia > Rodentia > Muridae > Rattus > Rattus norvegicus. The sequence goes on from NC_141535.1 coordinate 187,559,709, forward strand.
CAGCATGTCTTATCCTACATGCATACAAGTATTTTTGAATAAGTCACTGATTGGGGTGGCTTCTTTGGGTAAATGTAGACATAATTCATTAAAAAGTCTTTGCGGGGGTTTGGGATTTAGCTCAGCGGTAGAACGCTTGCCTAGCAAGCACAAGGCCCTGGGTTTGGTCCTCAGCTCCGAAAAAAAAAAAATCTTTGCATTTTGTTGTTTGAATAAAATGCTAATGTAGACAAATAGCATCCTTTTCATTTTAGTTTTGTGGAGCTCAGGATTGAACCTGGGACCTAACAGATCTGACAATGCTCTGCTGGTCAACTATAAGCAGAGTCCCCAGTGGAGCTCACTGTTACGGGTTCTGGGCATTGGGTTAGGTCCTTTACAAGACCAACCAGTGCCCTTCACCACCGGGCCCCTCCAGCTCCAAATGTTGTGTTTTTAAATGGGAGTTTTCACGTCTGCCACATTGCATGGTCAAACTCTTCCTCAGAGTTTTGCATTCTAATATTAGTACTTGGGAGGCTGAAGCAGGAGGATTGCGGTGAGTCTGAGGTCAATCTTGGATATATAGTAAGTTCTAAGTCAGCCAGGATTAGAGAGTAAAGCTTCCTTTCAAAAACAAACAAACAAACAAACAAACAAACACATGCATTCTTAGGCACATACCCTTTCCCACACAGAGAGATATATACTGTCCACATATCCCCACAGTCAGATATGTCTACATACACATATACAGTGAGACACATACCCCCCACACAGACACACACATACCTTCCCCCCCAGAGACACATACCTCCCACATATAGACACACACACACACACACACACATCATACATATCATATCCTCAAGGAACATACAAATCGTAATTTTCTGTAAGTGCTGTACACACAGGATGAGGAGACCAGGACAATAGACATTGGCGGGCTGCAGGTGAAGGTCCTTGCCAACAAGCCGCATAAGGGTAGTTCAGTCCCCAGTGAGGACTAGTGAGCCGAGAGAGCTCCTGCTGTCACCTGACTTCCACAAGTGCACTGGGATATTTGAGAGCACACACAAACACAATGAATAAATATAATTTTAAATCTTTTATTTTTTGAGATTATAATTGTATCATTTTCACCTTCCCTTCCTTTCTCCAAATCCTCTCATATACCCCATCTTGCTCTCTTTCAAGTTCACAGCTTCCTAATCATTGTTACATACACACGCGCACATACACACACACACACACACACACACACACACACACACACACACACTCCTAAATATGTAAATACATCATGCTCAATCTGTATCATGCTACTTATATGTGTGTGTAAATATGTATATATACATTTTAAAATTTAAAAAGATAGTCATTAGATCATATAAAGTCCATCCCTGTTCCCCTCCCCCCAAAAAGAGTTCAACGATAAAACTTCTTCCTAGCTAAAGACTGGTAGAGAAGGAACAGCTTGCAGAGAAGTGCCCAGATCTCAGCTGCTGAGATCACCATGACAACACAGTAGGCTAAGGTAGGTAGAGGGACCAAGATCACTTCCACCTCCTGGAAGGGCTAAGGTCCTCCTGTGGGTTCTGTTGTACCTGTTCACTGAGAATCCAGTGAGATGCTTACTATTTTTACATAGTAAACTGCCTGTCGTCACATCTGGGAAAATCCTGGTTTTGGTTTTGGTTTTCAGAGAAAGGGGTAAGCCTGTCTATTTAGGGTGATGAGATATTAGTAATACTTCTGGGCTAACACAGATCTAAATTCATTTCCCCTGTTTAGTTTGATACATTATGAAAGTTGTATTGATCTGGGCATGATAGCACACACCTGTTACACAAGCACTTGGGAGGCCGAAGGAAGACAGTGTTGATGTCAAGCTTAGCTTGGATTATACAGTGAGATACCTTGTATAAATCAAGCAAGCAGACAAGAAGTCAACTGATCAATCAATCAATAAATCAATGCATTCTTTTTGTAAAGTGGTATCAATACTTCTCAGATTAACTCTTGTGTCTGTTTCTCAAGTTTTTAAAAAAGAGAGCATCATCAGGCCTTAATCACCTAAAATTCTAACTCAAGTCTGTCATTTTAATATCTGCAAGACGTGACAAGATACACAAACAGATCTTTTAACATGCTTTTTTAAAGTGTGCATGGGTGTTTTGCCTGCATGTGTGTCTGGGCACCATGTCTGATCATGGTGTCTTTGGAGGCCGGGTCTTCTCTGCAAGAGCAGTTGATGTCCTTAACCTCTGATTTATCTCTGTGGGAGCTGCTTCTAAAACTGGGATTCGGGTTATGGCTGTCTAAGGGCTTTGAAGAAGGCCTCCATAAGGAACAGCTCATAGAACTTTATATCTGACAGTGAGGCTTGTAAAAGCAGAGGACCACACTCCCTCATGACCATGAAAGAAATAAGAGCGTAGACATGGTTGAAAGATACAACCTCAAGACATCCCAAAGGAATTACTCAAAGAAATTTAGTAACTTCAGCAACAGTGAACCGCCAGATAAATTAAAGAAAGTGGAATAAAAGAAACAGGAGCTGAAGACGGGGAGACAGGAAGGCAGGCATCCAGTGAAGCTACTGAGTCGATAGTAGTTCAGATGGGGAACTTGGGCCTTCGAGAAGCCCCTGAGTCCACTGAGACTAGGAAAGCAGAGACCCAGGCCTAAGGGCAGAAGAATGGGTACTTGGGGAAAACTACCAACCTTTATTCATTCAGACTGAGGCACGGAAAGCAATGGGGTTAGTTGGCTGGGAGGGGGTCTATGATCACAGGTAGAATGTGACCCCTATCAAAAGCATCATGGTTTGTTTTCTCCTCTACATAATTCAGCGTCTGTTACTGCTTACAGTAATTGAGCAGGAAATATTTACCTACCACTAGTTGGAAGTATGAAAGGAATAGCAAAGAACGTGTCCTTCTTTACTATGAATTGGATTGTATAAAGCCAGTGAGGACTTTCTCCAGTCTTTGAGACATACCAATCATTCATCCATGTTATAAACACTGAGACAGTGGTGCGTTCCAGATGCTGTGCCTTAAGGGCTGACATTTTCTGTATCCTGCTTAGAGGTTTGTAGTGCAAAAGGTATGTCTGTCTGTCTGTTTTTTAAGTCGAAGTCCAACCTTTCTTTGGGTCTGCCAAAACCTAGCCATCTTTTTAACCTCAAGAGATGAGTGATTGGCTCTGCTTTCTACCTTGTCTCCCTAACAAAGCAAGCAATCCAGATAGACACCACAGCTGTCTTCTAGAAGGCAAAGGGCAGCTCTGCTATGGTCCAGTGTCTGAACCACGCTATAGAAAGAGGCAGCTACTTTAAACAGGTCTCCCATCTGACTGGTTTCTTTGCCATTCAGCTCTTAATTTCCACTTCGGTCACTGGAGGGATGGTGTAGATGACACTGTAAAGAGCTTTAGTCAGGGAAGACAATTCAAAGTAGCCTGCTCTTAATGACCAGTATAGATTGGTGTCATGGCAACCCCAACCCCAAGCCATGAAGCACCCCCATAAGCCTCCCACGTACACCCCACACTCATACACACACCCTAAATACCTGGAGTCTACAATGCCTGGAGGCATGCCCAAAGGGTAAGCACAGGTCAAATTAATATAATATAATGCAATATAATACAATATAACATAATTAATATAATATAACTGAATTGACTGTCATGGAAAAGGGCCAATCAGAACAAAAGCTGACTTATATGGGCCAGAATTAAACATACTTCTGAGGTTACATTTAGAAGTGGTGACTGGAGAGGGAGATACTCTCAGCCTGTATTAACCTGAAGGAAAGTGTTCCTTTAAAGAAATTCGTGGAGAGGCACTAGTGTGTGTAGGTGGATAACCAACTGAGTGAAGGCTCCACAACTGTGCTGCTCTCTCGGATGGCGCCTGTAAATAAATATCTGTGCAAATGTCACTGCTTTAATCATGTCTGCTGCCATAGCAGCTTAATATGTATTAATTCAATTTGGATATGTGCATTGTTCAATTGCTTGGTATGTTTCAAGATTTTTCTGCCATGGCTAGCTCTGAGTCATTCCCCCTGACTCCCCTCACTCCCATTGCCAAGGTTCTGGAGTTTTACTTGTTTCCTAGCATTGCGTGCTGCCAGGTTTTAGGCGGTGAAGAATAAACAATAACTTTAGCGATTTGAATATTCTCTCCCTCTTTTTTTTCATTCAATGTAAAGTAATCAAGGAGGGCCTTCCCTGGACCTAGAACAGAGTTGATCATCATTACTTGGTTGCGTGTTGCTCAAAGGATCAAAGATCGAGAGCTCAGAATCACTAGCAGATGTGCGCAGGATGGCACACATCGAGTTGGAAGCAAAGGTGACTCAGATTCCAAAGTTCCTAAGGTCTGAGTATCTGATCAGATGTGGTACTAGCGTTTCCCAGTTGCCCATTGAGCAACCTAAGAAGACCACACCCTCTCTTGAAATAACAGTTCCAACGTCCGAGGACACAAGAATCATGCCGTATATTTGAAAGGAAAGCATGGGGGTGCAAGGATGAATGTTGTTTCAAAAAATGGTTTGGTGGAGGGCTGGAGATGTAGCTCAGGGAATGAGTTTGCCTGGTTGTGTAAGGCCTGGGTTGGCTCCTCAGCACTGGGCATGGGGTGGAAGTGGGGCAGGACTTGACCCAATAAAGATTTTGTAACTAAAATTAACCTCAGGAAACCTAAGCAGGAGGAGTGGAATGTATCACAAAGTAACAATGGTAAATGGCAGATTTCATGAAAATACCATAATTAAACCCACTTGTTTTTTGGTACTACCAATGTGCACATAGGCCTTGGGGAAAGCTGAGAGGACAAACTGACACAAACCTGAGGCTCTCACTCCGAGGCAACTTCTCTGAACACACCTTCTACTGTATCCACGCAGGCTTTTCCACCTGCAAATAACGACTCTGAGACCCAATTATCTCTGGATAATTATTCATAAATATTGCCTAGGCTAAAAACTTTGGCTAATTTCTGTTAGCTCGAAAGTCAATCAACCCATTTATTCTACTCCAAGTCCTGCCACGTGGTTAGTTCTCTCTCCATCTGTGTTCAGGTAAATCTCTTCCCCCACCTCACTTTATCCTAGAAATCCCTCTCCCCGCTGGAACTCCTATTTCTGCCTCAGCTAATAGGCCGACAGCATTGTATTGGCAGGTGCTGCTTCCTTCCACAAGAGATTCTCTCTACACTCTGTGCTTTGCTCGCTCTGCTCCCTGGCCCGCACGGCCCTAGCCTTCCTGCCAATATTTGTGTCATTATTCCCTATTACCTGAAGTGTTCTGTCTGAATCAATGACAATCATGTGAGACTATGGTAGACTCCACTTTGGTGAGTGGAAAAAAAGAAGTTAGAGGTAGTGGTACCTGTAGACAACTCTAAATGTGTTATGATTCTACCAAACTAGGCATTACACACTCCAAAACTGCTTTCCACTCCGCACTGGCTCAGGTTCCTGCAAGCTACGTGTGAGCTGTGGCAAGCAAGGGAGGATGCAATTGTAAATACGAGGCCAGCATAGGTGAGCTCTAGGCCAGCCGGAGCTGCATAGCAAGACACTGTCGGGGGGGGGGCATTATATATGAAAGAGGAGAGATAATATGAGAGAGAATAGTTATCACATCAGTAGCTAGAGCTGAACTTGAGCTCAAAGCTTGTTCACATCATTTCTAGCTATGTGATCTGCTTGGGGAAATCTCTGAAGTCTTCTCTAACTATAAAGTGAGGGCCTTCCACTAACAAATTTTACTGAGCTGTGCCCCCGCCAGCGGGGACCCAGTTATTCAGGGTCCCGAAGAGGCCTTCTACCTGTGTATCAATGGGGGTGAAGAGAAGAAGGAGACCAAGCAAAAGTTCTGTTGTCAAGGTCTCATTTATTGAGAGAAATGTACAGCATTTAAAGCTCTGAGGCAGGAATAGAAGCGGGAACTGAAGCTTAGGGTGGGGGAGTATTGGGAAGTGCCCAAGGATATATAGGGTGAATCACTAAACTGCAAGATATCCTCCTTAAACAAAGAGGCAACAGTCTTCCGGGGACATGTTCTTTGAAATGGTCGAACCCTTCTCAGGAATCTGCTCAGGGACATCCGGAGTTTTGTTCAGGCTGAAACATCCCATGATTGCTCCCAGGGTCTTCCTGGGAGAGGCTTTTGTCCAACAACGTCATAATCTTACAGCAGCCACCTAGGGGTGAGCTTCTGTGGCCATGCAGCCCAGAGTCACGTAGCCACCTTGAGCTCTGCAGTCACAAAGCGGCCAGGCCCAAATCCAATAGGGCTCCCTACAGAGCTGTTTAGCTAAATGTCAGTTAATGACTAGATACTAACTATAAGCATACATACCAAAGAACAGTTATTCCTAATGTAATATCTTTGATAATTCTTTCTTTTTTAAGTTTACAAAACTCCTGGACCTCCATGTTCCCATTTAATATTTACAAAAACCCTCTAGAGACCAAGAACATCCCTATCTCACTGATGAGGACACCAAAAAACAAAAAGATGAGGACCCTTCCTTATGGGTGACTGTCTAGAGGTTGCTTCAAAAGTGTGAAAAGCAAGTTACTGGAAAGCTTGCTGTTAAGACTGATCTTTCTAGGGGTTAGGGATTTAGCTCAGCGGTAGAGCGCTTGCCTAGCAAGCGCAAGACCCTGGGTTTGGTCTCCAGCTCCAAATTTAAAAAAAAAAAAAAAAAAAAAAGACTGATCTTTCTATACCATGACCTAGGCAGCCAAGAACCTAGAATATATACATTCTTTAAAAAAAAAATAATGTGTATGGGTGGTTTACCTCCACTTTTGTCTGTGCACCATGTACATGAAAAGGCTGTAAAGACCAGAAGAAGGCGTCAGATTCCCCTGGAACTGGATGTCCTCCCCAGAGTTCTTGAAATCTCAGCCATCTCTCCAGTCCCTATTTGCTGATCTCCTACCACAAACTTCTGTAAGAACTCTGTGACAGCATAAACACCCAGGACAGAAAACCCTCAGGGGAAAAAAATCAGTCGAGATAAGCACAGGTTATAAAATATTGTACATAACATTTTCTGTAAAAAAATTAAATCTGAAAATATATAGCTTTACAGCTGCTTCATACTTCATTTGTCTAAAAGTTTGCTCTCGGTCACTTTTCGGGCCCTTTTCAGAGCGACTGCCAGTTATTCCAGAGATACCACTTAGTGAAAGGCAAGCGTGGGCGGGTCTTGGTCGGAGGAATCACTGCGGAACTAAAGGTTCAGTGGTTGCAGTTCTCTGTGGGAAGCCATTTGGAAGGACCGGTAGTGGAAAGCTCTGAAGCTGTTTCCGGCCACCTCAGCGGGAAGCAGAGCGGCCAGCAGCTAGTTGTTGGAGACCTCAGCTGGAGGTGTAACTGGCCACCGCGGGAGAAGAAGGGGCAGTGACTGAGGCGGCCGGGTCTCCGTAGCCAGGGAAGATGGTGCTGCTGACGATGATCGCCCGCGTAGCGGACGGGCTTCCTCTGGCCGCCTCGATGCAGGAGGACGAGCAGGTAAGCTGCTGCGGGAGTCCCGAGCCCGCCTGTTCCTTGGTCCAACTATGGATTCCTTCCTTGGACAAGTGAGACCCTGACGACCTCACAGACACTCCTCCTCCCTCCCCTCGAAACTCTTTTACCGTTTGCTAATGGAGAGGCTACCTGTGAGTAGAAATCTTTGTCGAAGGAGTTAGAGTTTGGCGTTAACTGTTCCTCTCGATACAGACGCACTGGAGAAAGCTTATCTTTGTTTAATTGTGATCACCCTTTTGTAATGACTTTTTAGGGGCCTTCTTAAATTTTAGGACTTTTATTTTCGGCTGCTGTTAAGGCTGCTGACTAATGCATCTGGGGAAGATCAACCCCTCGTTTCTTCACCTCGTTTTCCTGTAGCACCTGATCCTTGACCTAGCTTGATGACATATTTTGATAGTGGATGAGGTAATATTGCCACTTATAAAGTTGTCAAAGTTCAGTAAAGTGCCTACTTTCATGGTGATGCCTGATTTTCGCCTGCTCTAATAAAGTATTTATTCAAATGAGCCCAAGAATATGATCTGAACAAAGGAGATAGGGGGAGGGGAGTCATAGAAAACACTTATTTTGAAAAATATGTTTCCCATGAAGGGTAGGAGCCGGGTAGAGATGGGCAGAATCTGGTCAGCAGCATTGAATTCTAATGGAGAGGAACCAGAGTGGATTTGACATACCATTTAATATTAGTGGACCCCTAGTCTCTGCTTTGCGATTTTTCTGAAAAAATTCGTGGATTCTTTCTTAATTTTAAACTTGGTATTTATTTGATATTGGTCTGCCGAAATGGGTTTGTTTCATTGATGAGAAGTTCCCACAGGATTTTTTTTTTTCTGATTGTGATTCCATCATTTTCCTTTAGTAGTTTTGATTTTAAGTAATAAGCTGTTCTGAACCTTTAATGCCTACAAAAGCATCATCCTTAGACTCTTTTTACCATTATAGTAGTAGACAAAACATTATAGACTGCCACATACACAACAACACTGTCCTGAGTCTGCTAAGGGCAGTATTTCTTTGGTCCTCACACCAGCCATGTTAGAGTGTATGCTTATTGCCCTTCACAGAGGCTGTTGGGCTTATAGAGACTAGGGCACTTGCTTAAAGCACACAGCTAACAGGTAGGGAATAGCATGTGTCCTGGGTTTTTGTTGCTGGTGCTGCAGGTGCTGCTGGTGCTGGTGGTTTGCTTTGGGGGTTGGTCTGTTTTTATCAGAGACTATTCCCATTTGGAACTGGATGATCCTTTGTTGGGAGAGACTGTCCTGTGCCTTGTAGGGTGTCTGTCCTTGGCCTCTACTTCCAGATGGCAGAGGCACAATTCCTGTCCCATTGTTCTAACTACTCCAACTACTTATAGACATTTCCAAAAGTCCCTTTAGGACAAAATCAGTCCTGACTGAGAATTGCCGGTTACTGTAATCAGTATTTTATTAAGCTATTGTTTTAAAAATCAGTATCAGTTTGGCTCTAGACCAGAACCTTAGTTCCTAACCATTATTCTGTACTGTCTTGTTTAAGACTTTTCAACCATGTATTCACTTCTTACTAATGTAGAAATAACTTTTAAAAAAAAAAAATTGGGACAAGTTCTAGATAGCTAGAGCTTGCCTTGAACTTATCTCTCTGCCTTAGCCTTTTGACTGCTAGAGTTATAGATGTACCATGCCCAATACAGAAATAGCTTTTAAGACATAGATAATTTTGACCAAATAGTTTTATATTAAGTACTCTAATTGTCCGGTTGGGGCTTTAGCTCAGCGGTAGAGCACTTGCCTAGCAAGCGCAAGGCCCTGGGTTCGGTCTCCAGCTCCGAAAAAAAGAAAAAAAAAAAAGTACTCTAATTGTCCAAGCCAAAGTAATTCATATACTTTTAGTTATTTGTACTGATACAACTTGAGTTATTTTTAGGTATTTGCTAGGTGCCGGTCCCTGTATAAGCTCTTAACTGACTTATTGCTAAAGATGACTGGTTTTTCAGATAGGACAGTATGGACTAAAGATGACTGGTTATTCAGATAGGACGGTATGGAGATTAGCATCCACATATAATATAGACAGTGTTTTATACAGTGTTGACTGCTTACCTAGTAATTCAGGCTTAGAACAGGTAGAGAAACAACTGTTTCTTCACAAACCCAGACTCGCTGACTAATAGTCCTGTCCCTTTCCTCCTCCTCCTCATCTTCCTCCTCCTCATCTTCCTCTTCCTCATCTTCCTCCTCCTCATCTTGCTCCTCCTCCTCCTCTTCACTCTTTTTATTTTTTTATTTTTTGCTTTCCTCTATAACGACCTCTTTCCTTTGCAGTTTCTTTTATCTACCTTTCTATTCTATCTCAAATGTATTATTGTATTTGCTTTAATTTTGCACTAGTTCTGGAAGGGCAGTTCGTATTTGGAAAAGGTGTTGGAGCTATGAGGTAGATGATAGGGAGCCCCAGAAAAACAAGTGATCTGCTGTGCAGTTGAGCTACCTCACACCCCTTATCATTTCGGGGCTGTTACTGTAATTACCAATAGAGGAAAATGGCTAGTTCTTGGTTCTTGTTCCAACTGGCCTTTGCCCAGCTGAGTTCATCAAGGGTTTATCAACGATAAGGCCTAGCTGAACCTTCTTGGAAAATGCTAGTGATCTCTAGCAGTGCTGATGGGGGGAGTGGGAGATAATGGAAAGAGGACTCTGATGCGCCTCCAAGAGGCCATCATCCACGATGCCCACGATGAAGTGGGACTTGGCTGTCTGCTCCAGTAATTAACCTCTCACCCATGCCTGTTAAGTAAACCTGGTGTACTCATTGGTGTATAAAATAAAACCAAAACTGAAACATTCTTTGAAAGGTAAAGGGTGATATTTGGCCTAGTTGTCCACTAGGCCTAGGCAAGATGGGAAAAGTCCTGGTTCTGAGGAAATCACTGCCTTGTGCCTCTTGTGGTACAGAGACATCTTCATGCTCGTGGGTGATCTTGTTTGCCCATGGCAGTCCAGCCGTTCTCACTCCTTTGTTATTGGATCATAACATATCTTACAGTTGACCAAGGTTTGCTCTACATGAGTAGAAAGCACAGGCAGGGCATCTAGGTATTTTTAGCTGGGCCAACTGACTGTGAGCCCTTTGTGACTTTGACACTGAAAGCAAGCTGTCTGTCTGTAAGACACTGTTAGGTTGTTTTGTGGGATCTTCATCAGTTCCCACACAGTGCCATGAGCTTTTCTTGTTAGTCACATGGTTGACAAGAATTTGTTTAGAAGGTGGATCTACTGTTGAAACAATTTTAATCATGGAAGTGGGATGTCATATTTCTTGAAGCAGGTGCTATATGTGGTCAGATTATCTAGGTCAAATCCTAGCTCTTCCCTTTCTAGCCCATAGGGTTCTTGGCCAAATTTGGTTTCTAAAATATAATATTGGCATAATAATTTTAATCACCTCCTAGAGTAATTGTGAGTTAAATTATGTAAAGTGTTCAGACTAGTCCCTGACAGAAAATGAGCATTAACTTTATTTTTGAAGAGTTTTTCTAAATTTTAGCCAGAATTTACAAACCAGAATTGCATGTAGTACTCTTTGTACAAAGATGCAATGAACAGGATGGATATATAATTTTTATACTATTTAGAATTAATCCATGCTATTTAGAAAGTTTGGAGACATATAACCAAAGATCTTTACTCAGATATTCTCATATTCTTCCCCTACCCCCCACCCCGTGTGCGTGCAAAATTAATGTGTTATGCTGTAAGACTGACTTCATATTTCCAGTTAACAGTTGTACATGTTGAACATTGTCTCATACCATTAATTTTTTTTTTCTTTTTTCTTTTTTTTCGGAGCTGGGGACCGAACCCAGGGCCTTGTACTTGCTAGGCAAGTGCTCTACCACTGAGCTAAATCCCCAACCCCACTATTAAATATTTTAATGGATGCCTAATAGTCTGTTATGTGAATATGCCAGAAAAGTCATTGTTTAGCGAAGACGATTTTGTTCCTAGGAGTGGTAATGCCAGCTGAACCAGCATTAGTGTTGGCTGTCATACTATAATCTCTATGTAGATATGTCCCAGTGCACACGACAATACCTTTTTCCTTAGCACCTGAAATTGTAGCATGCTTCCAGCCATTATATCTTATAATTGTATGACTTTTAGTTTTGTTCTCTCAGGCTGTGGTAATACTTACATCATGCCTTATGAAGTTGGAAGGCTTGTGCTGATCTTTGATTGGCGGGGTCTGGCTTTGTTTTTGTTTGTTTGTGGGTTGGGTTTTTTCCCCATCATTTTCTTCAGCTTTACCTTTAAGGTAAGGTATTCATCTGCTTTGGCAATTGAAAACAGTCGTTGTGTTATTGGCTTAGGAATGAAGCTAGGATCGCTAGGTGGTTCCAGTGTGATGCCAGGGCTGACAGCCATCTATGTGTTGGTCTTCACTATGGCTTTGTAACACTTCCAGAATTAGTTGGGCACATGTGTTGTTGTGGGTTCAGATCTCTTCATGCCATATAATGGCATGGTGAAGCACTCAGGTTGGTAAATACCATTCACATGTGGAAATAGGACATTGTGCATTACTTCTTAGTGACTGAAAGCATGTGACAATATTTACAAACATGTACTTACTGACTAGTTGTGGATAAATGCATGCATGCATACTGCTTAATATGATAATGCCAATATCATGTCGTTAGGTGGTAGTAGTTATGATAAGGTACTCTTGAATGTGTGACTTTGATATGATATCCACATGCATGCATGCATGTATACATACATAAATACATACATACACACATATTGACACAAAGTGCTTTCTCAAGTGAATAGCATTATAACAGATGATTGCCATAACAGCAGTGCTAACTAAGGTGAGTAATCCACAGTTGTGCATTGAGTGGACGCTGCCTGACTTCTGGCTTACATTATGCTTATTCATTACTTCATTTATTTTTGAATTTCAGGTCATCATTTTTCTGCATCTGTACCTTTGCAGACCTGCCATGTCCTAACTGCCTCCTCCTTTGTGGTGTCAGCTCAGGAGTATCCTGTCTAGAAGCTTAATAGTGTGCTCCCTCAATGTTAGACCCCAGACCCAGACTCTGGGAAAAGTGATATAAGCACTTTTATTTCAGTGTTATGAGATATCTGCAAAGGAAGGCTAGTTTATCTTTCAATACAAAATAAATAATTCTATAACTGGAATAATTAGGGCTTTCTGTTACATGGCAATGTGCATAAATTGTGTGGCTTATAAACAAAAACAGACACTGAGAAGTCCAAGGTGACAAGGTTAGCAGGTTTGGTGTCTGCTTCTCACTCATAGATAGCAGCTCTGTGTGAGTCTTCGTGTGGTACAGGGGCCAGTCTAGCTTTCCGGGATTTCATATGGGGACATCAGCCTCAATCACTAGCACTCCGTCATCATGACTGAGCATCTCCCAAAGGCTGCACTTGCCTCCATCAGCTGGTGATGAAATGCCACCAGCTTACTGATCTGGGCAGTAGAGACCTTCAGGCCATAGCTAACAGGACGTCCTCCTCAGGAAGAGGGCAGATTAACCACATGTATTTGTTCCTCCTTCTTCATGGACTGCCTTTCTCCTTTGAGTCTAGTAGGCTAGTAAGGTATGATGTGTATCCTTTCAAAACGCTGCAACCACTGAATACCCTCCTTTTCTTTCTAGTAACTTGTTCAGAGAAATGCTGAGCGTTTGAGGGTTGCCCCTTTTGTGCGTAGCCCGCTTTAGTCCAGCTCGCTACCTACAGTGGAGAACCAGAGAGATCGGTGGAACGAAGGACAGTTGCCCTTTCAGCCTTACTGCAGTGGCAGTGTGCGCAGGATGGTGTGTGAGATACCTAACAGTAAAAAGCACCCCGAGTGCCTTGCACGTAGGTGACGTGCACACTTTCCTTCTTAGCACTTACATGTGGGATCTTAGAAATACTAGGAGTTAGGTTTTTTAATTTGTTCTAAAAGTAAGACATTTTATTTTTCTTTATTGAAATGGATCTTAATAACTGCTAAATGAAGGACTTATTTACTTAATATTCTTGTGATGTTATGATCTTCTGACTAGTATAGCTTTGTGTGTCTGTACTAAATTCTTCAATGAAGTTATCTTTTTTCAGTCAGGCCGGGACCTTCAGCAGTATCAGAGTCAGGCTAAGCAACTCTTTCGAAAGTTGAATGAACAGTCCCCTACCAGATGTACCTTGGAAGCAGGAGCCATGACTTTTCAGTGAGTATAGCTCTGATTTTGTGTGTGTGTGTGTGCGTGCGTGCGTGCGTGTTCAGGTATGAAATACAGTTATGTAACACCTTGTAAGAATATCACACTAGGGGCTGGAAGGATGGCTCAGAGGTTAAGATCACTTACTCTTCTTGTAGCGGAGACCCCAGGTTCAGTTCCTAGCACATACAATCACTTGTATTTCTAGCTTTAGGGCATCTGATGCCTTCTTGTAGCCTTCAAGGTTACCTCAACTCAAATATATTCTATTTTTAAATATGCATTTAAAAATAAATGATCATACCCATATCTTTTAAATACTTAAAAAAATAATAGCACTGTGTTGTTTCCTTGTATGATACTTTGTGTGTGTGCATGTGAGTGTGTGTTTGCGTGTGTACCCATGCCACCAGTGCCAGAAAACAACCTCAGGTGTCATCCTCAGACCACCTTTCTCTTTTTTCTTTGCACAGCCATTTCTCTCACTGGCCTGGAACTGGAAAGTAGGCTAAGCTAGCTGGCCAGTGAGCCCCAGGGATCTCTGCCTGTCTCCTTCTCCAGTGCTGGGTTATAAATGTGTGTCATGGCACCAAGAACTTTTAAAGAACATATCTTAGGGACTGAACTTGGGACTTTAAGCTTGCAAGTCATGTAGTTTACCGATTAAGTGATCTCCCCTGCCCAGAATAGTAACGTTTCTTAAATAGTTTTAAAACTACAATCTGTTCATGGAAACACTTTTTCTATTTCTCTTTCTGGAAAACCAAAATCTTAATTATTTTTAAGTTAACATGCTTACAGTAATTTAAGAGGTTAACCTGTGCTCATTCTATACCTGTTATGCAGTAATAGATAACCTCATGCTTTAGGAACATCTTGGAGGCAGACACAGATAGGCTATTACTCCTGCTCAAAAGCTTACTAACAGTGATACAGACCAATTCACATAACATCTCCAAGCTGTGGTTTTCTCTTCAAAGGATATCTCACCAAGGATTATAAGGGGATACATACATATTTAGCATCTTGCTTTATACATTGAAGAGATTCAATAAATATTTTAAAACTCTTAAGAGAATTGTGATGGTTTGTATATGCTTGGCCCAGGGAATGCCACCATGAGAAGGTGTGGCCCTGTTGAAATAGATATGGCCTTGTTGGAGCAGGTGTGTCACTGTGGGTGTGGGCTTTAAGACCCTCATCCTAGCTGCCTAGAAGCCAGCAGCCTTCAGATGAAGATAGAACTCTCAGCTCCTCCCGCACCATGCCTGTCTGGACACTGCCATGCTCCCACCTTGGTAATAATGGACTGAACCTCTGAACCTGTGAGCCAGCCACAATTAAATGTTGTCCTTTATAAAACTTGCCTTGGTCATGGTATCAGTTCACAGCAGTAAAACCCTAACTAAGGGCTGGAGAGATGGCTCAGTGGTTAAGAGCACTGACTACAGCACTGATTGCTCTTCCAGAGGTCCTGAGTTCCAATCCCAGCAACAACATGGTGGCTCACAACCATCTGTAATGAGATCTGATGCCTTCTTCTGGTGTGTCTGAAGACAGCTACAGCTATATATAATAAATAAATCTTAAAAAACAAAAAAACAAAAAACCTAACTAAGACAAGAATTTTAAAGCATCTAAGTTAGTGGCTGTAGAAATAGTGGGTTTCTGATTGGTTTTCATCACTGAGGATTGAACCCAGAGCCCTCATGCGTGCTCAGCAAGTACCTAGCATTAAATGATATCCCCCAGCCACTCCGTGGCTACAGACTGTGCACAAAGCTAAGAGAGGAAGGCAGTGTTACTTGTGTCAGTGCTGTACCAGAGTACCTTCAGGCGAATGCAGGGTGGAAAGTTTAGTTTTGTCTCATAGAGGCTACAGTCCATTACAGCAGGAGAGTCATAGTGGGAAGGGCTTGAGGAGCTGGTCCTAGTGTGTCTGTAGTCGAGAAGAGGAGAGGAACACTGCTGCTCAGCTCGCCCCATCAGTCCTGGGTGTCAGTCCATGGAAGCTGACATTTAGGGTGGCCGTCCATCTCAGCTAACTCAGTGCAGAAACTCCCTCAAAGATGTGCCCAGGGGTTCTGGACAGTTCTAGGTCCTGTCAAGTTGACAGCCAATATTGACCGTCACAGGAGCTTTATTGGGCTTTTAATTATCGACAGATAATTGTTAAATAATAACATGCCAAGTTGAATCTTTAAAAAAAGAGTAAAGGTTGAAAAGGAAAGATGTTATAGGAAGACCACAGCAAAGGAAAACAGGATCAAGTAAGTAAGTAAACTTCACTGTGTCAGTAGCAGGGTGCTAAGGTGTCTGTTAGGACAAAGAGGAACCCCTCGGTTTAACTGAAAACCGAACAACGGATAAGCGCTGTAAAACAAAAGTCCTTGAGTTTATCACTAAGTATCCTTTAAAAGAAAGTGGTAGACACATTTTATAAGGTAATTACATATTATCTAGGGTACTTTAATCTAAACACTAGAGAACATGACCATTTGGCCATATGAGGTGGTGTGCACCTGTAGTCTAAGCTGTTCTGGAGGCTAAGGCAGAAGAGCTGCTTGAGCCCATGAGTTGAGACTAGCCTAGAGAACTTACCCAAAAATCATATGTATGTTTAATTATATGATACAGTTATCTTCCATGTCCACAGTTCTGCCCTTGTAGAAACCATGTCTGTAACCAAGAACCATGCACTGAGAATATTTCAAAAAAAATTTTAAAAAATATCCGCATGAAGCACATGTAGGCTTTGTGGGAGTTTTTTCTTATTATTCCCTAAACAATATAACAGCAATATGACAAGGCGTTTATTTTCTATTAGGTATTTAAGGTGATTTGAAGTCTACAAAAGATCCGCATGGGTTTTATGCAGCTATTATTCCACCTATATAAGGGACTAAGGCATTTTCCAGTTTTAGTAACTGTGGGTCTCCTGGAAGTGATCCACTGCAGATACTGTGGGAGGACTGTACCTCCACAACAGATAGGGAGTAAAAGACCTGGGAAGAGCGTTCCTTCTCATTCCTGTAGGACTTTTACAGTCTCTGGTTTTCCCTACTGAAGAGCTAGTAAAGATTTATCCTTTGCTAGACCTTGCCTTGTCTTCACAAATGCCCATCCTTTCTAACGAGCCAGTATCCTCCCCACAGAGGCACACATTCCAACAAGCACAGTGCTTTAGAGCAGGGCTTGTTAAACTTTTCCTTAATTTCACAGGATTCTATGTGACCCTGAGTGTGCAAACTAAACATTTATTAAAAACGATTTTTAAATAATTCTTCGGTATACAAATAAATTTTCTGTTTAGTTAAAACATAAGCAAATTTGCATGCTCATGAAATGAATGTGCTTTATTTTTACATAAAGGGTTAAGTCTGGACTGAGTATTTGATTCTATGGGGTGTAGAACATCCTAAGTACTTTTCAGTTATCTTCATTTAATTTTATAGTCTTCATTGGTGAGGACAGTGCTTTGTATAAGTGTAGACTGCAAAATGGCAAAAGTGTGGCTAAGGGCATTTCAGAAACTGGTGGAAATTCTGTTTAGCTCTCAAGGCAGAATTCATTTAATGAAATTTGCAATAAAAATTTAATGCAACTCAAATCAGCAACTCAAACAGTAAATTTTAAAATCAAGCATGCTACTAATAAAATGTGTACTTCTTTGATAATTATGTAGTGGGGAACGATGCCAGGAAAATGTCTTTGTTTTCTATTATCAAATCATCATTCCTTAAGAGCAGAAAACGTGACACGTACGTGGAAACATTTCCGTCGTGACACAGAGCCGGCTCAGGTTGAGCGCAGGTGTTTGGGCCTTTGTGAGCCCAAGGCCTGACCTCCTGCGCAGGGCGTACGGCTTGTGTGCTCAGAGAGCCGGCTGCAGTGAAGCACGCTAGCGTCACTGGAGAGCCCTGCTGAAAACACGCTGGGTTCAGAGTTTGCTCATCAGGAACAAGCTAGTGTTGCCAGATTTTCTGCAGTCCCCACATTCAGCTACAGAGTGCTGTAGGGGGTCACAATCCTCAGGTTAAAATCATAACTGAGGCACTTCGAAGAAAGCAATACATTACTATTGGTGTTTGATGAAAGGAACTAGAAAAAAAGAAGTTACCTAAGCTCTCATATGAGAACGAATGGAATTTCTCTGGATGTGTAAAAGCACCACAGTGAGAAAGTGTAAGCAGGTGTGTAGGGCCTAGTTTGTTACAGTCACTGTGCCATTTGGCTGTGTGGTAAAATGTGACAGAACATTTCATCTGAAAGGCTATAAATACTATGGCCGAATTTGACTTTACTGATATTATGCATCCCTGTAGCTTTAAGTGGGGCAGTCAGGCCTGTTTACTTCTCCGGGAATGAGACCAGCGTTATAAATGACAGCGCAGGTTAACATCAAGGAGGTCCTTTAATCCAGATGCCCAAGCAGTGGTCGGACAGCAGTTTACTAAGCGTTACTCTGTGCCTGAGAGAGTGTGTAAGGCTTTAGATGGGCCTTTGTGGGGCTCTAAGATGTCTCAGGAGTGAGGAACAGAAGGCAGGAATGCGATGATAGCGGACAAGTTACCCAGAACAAAGAACTTGTGACTTCATCCACTGTATGTACAGGCTCTGTTGGTGTATGTGTTGTTGGAAGAATGAGCACCACGGCCAGCCGGGCAATGGTGGGCAATGGCGGTGCACACCTTTAATCCCAGCACTCAGGAGCAGAGAGGAAGGCTGATTTCTGAGAGTTCGAGGCCAGCCTGGTCTAACGAATTCCAGGATAGTTAGGACTACATACAGAAACCCTGTCTTGAAAACAAAACAAAACACAACAAGAGTCCTGTGGCTAAAAGGTTTGAGAGGCTCTTAGTAAATTTTTTCTCTAAGATTATCCCAGTCACAAAGCTCTTTCCCAGAATAACAGAAAGCTTATTGTCACAAAAGGGAATCCCACAAAGAATTCTCTTAGTGAATGATTTCCAATTGATTTTTAGAGTTCTTCTAGCCAGAAATAAGCAACATGACTATTTTTGAGGTGGCTTTTTCTGTGCCAGTAAACATTTTTTTTTTCCCCCTTGGGGTTGAAAGATAAACCTTTAATCTGGATCATGCCTTTTTTTTTTTTTTTCTTCTTTTTTTTTATTTTATTTTATTTTTTTTATTATCTTGAGTATTTCTTATATACATTTCAAGTGTTATTCCCTTTCCCGGTTTCCGGACAGACATCACCCTCCCCCCTCCCCTTCCTTGTGGGTGTTCCCCTCCCAAACCTCCCCCCATTGCCACCCTCCCCGCATAGTCTAGTTCACTGGGGGTTCAGTCTTAGCAGGACCCAGGGCTTCCCCTTCCACTGGTGCTCTTACTAGGATATTCATTGCTACCTATGGGGACAGAGTCCAGGGTCAGTCCATGTATAGTCTTTAGGTAGTGGCTTAGTCCCTGGAAGCTCTGGTTGCTTGACATTGTTGTACTTTTGGGGTCTCGAGCCCCTTCAAGCTCTTCCAGTTCTTTCTCTGATTCCTTCAACGGGGGTCCTATTCTCAGTTCAGTGGTTTGCTGCTGGCATTCGCCTCTGTATTTGCTGTATTCTGGCTGTGTCTCTCAGGAGCGATCTACATCCGGCTCCTGTCGGTCTGCACTTCTTTGCTTCATCCATCTTGTCTAATTGGGTGGCTGTATATGTATGGGCCACCTGTGGGGCAGGCTCTGAATGGGTGGTCCTTCTGTGTCTGTTTTAATCTTTGCCTCTCCCTTCCCTGCCAAGGGTATTCTTTTTCCTCATTTAAAGAAGGAGTGAAGCATTCACATTTTGATCATCCGTCTTGAGTTTCCTTTGTTCTAGGGATCTAGGGTAATTCAAGCATTTGGGCTAATAGCCACTTATCAATGAGTGCATACCATGTATGTCTTTCTGTGAGTGGGTTAGCTCACTCAGGATGATATTTTCCAGTTCCAACCATTTGCCGCCAGTAAACATTTTCTCATTTAACTTCTAACTTTTATCCCATAAGTTTTTAGTTTTAATGTTATGGCTGGAAGGACTTTGATA
Source organism: Rattus norvegicus (assembly GCF_021556685.1). Taxonomy (NCBI): domain Eukaryota; kingdom Metazoa; phylum Chordata; class Mammalia; order Rodentia; family Muridae; genus Rattus; species Rattus norvegicus. Next base: position 187,579,511 of record NC_141535.1, read on the forward strand.
TCTGTTTATTAATATGTTTGTCATATGGGGTCAAAGGATGATGTCTTGGCACCTGTAGCTTTTAAAAAATGACCTCTTAGGTGTTAATGTATACTAATTGAAAATATATAGTGAATAAGCAATGCCTGCACTCGGGCTTTTTTCTATATACTTTTATGTTTATGAGTGGTGTGTGTGTGTGTGTGTGTGTGTGTGTGTGTGTGTGTGTGTGTGTGTGTACTATGTGCATGCCTGGTGCCCTCAGAGGTCAATAAAGGGGTTCAGATCCTCTGGCTCAGGAGTTACAGATGGTGTGGCTGGGTGCTGGGCATGACTCAGGTCCTTTGCAAGAACAAGAAGTGCTCTTAAGTGCTGAGCCGTCCTTGCCAGCCCAGGTCTTTTAGGTATATGTTTAATGGTGGGAGGATGGTTACTTTCTTAGTTCTAACAATTTGTGACTTAGGTGGAATATTTTCTGAAGTTGATAAGGTACTGAAAATCAGCATCAACCGGAAGCACCATTACTTCATAAATAACTGTGTTTTGCTTTTCCCTCCAGCTACATTATTGAGCAGGGGGTGTGTTACTTGGTTTTGTGTGAAGCTGCCTTCCCTAAGAAGTTGGCCTTTGCCTACCTAGAAGACTTGCACTCGGAATTTGACGAGCAGCATGGGAAGAAGGTGCCCACTGTGTCTAGGCCCTATTCCTTCATCGAGTTTGGTAAGATTAGACCCTGCGTTCTCCCCTCAGGGACTAGCATTATGGAGAAACTTTGACACACTGCTTAAAGATTGACATGTCTCCCCCTGGAGTTTGCCTAGGAAGGTTTGGTTTGTTCCCCTCTCCAAATTTACCTTTTCCCCCCTTTTTGAATGGAGAAGGCTTCCTTCTTACCACTAAATTCATCCAGTCTTTCATCACCTTTTGTTATCTAGTTTAATTCCTTATTAGTGTCATTTGTAGTTACATGAAGTCTACTTGATTATCTTATAACTGAGTCGTATTCTCCAATCTATAGACTCTCAAAATAAGACTAATTTTATGGAAATCAGAATTTGGAAATCAAGAAAAATGATGAGTGATGATTAGAACCTGTAGTTTAAAAATGTATGGTATTTGAAAACCGTCTTTACTACATTCAGAAGTAGTACGTGTGAGTGTCTGTCTCTTTGCACAGGAGTTAGGGAAGGCTCAGTACCAGTCAGACCTGTAAAAGGCTGGGCTGTCAGTAGGTCAAAGGGAATGGCCTGTGCTGTTAGGCGGGTCACCTTGCTTTATCATAGTAGAGAAAAATTGACCAAATGCTAATTTTTTAATGTTATTTTCCTGGCTAATTAGTTTAGTAAATCCAAGTGACCAATAAAGCACGTGTATCAAGGTTACAAAGGAAATAGATGGCTCACTCAAATTAGTTTCAGGGGAGTTAAGATGAGAATGAACTATAAGATCATACCAGGTATGGTGGCTTGGGACCATAAACAGTCGTTGTTCCCACTCTCAGGCTGAAGCTGTAAAGGAAAGGCTCAGTGTTTGAACTGAAGGAGACCATTTAGGGGGAGACCAACTGGAGAGGGGCAGAAGCTTTAGTGGGGGGTATTGCTAGACCACAGTGAGTGCTCAGGAAAGTGGGAGTGGGTCTAAGTACCCTGACTGCACTGCCTGCTTCCTCCTCTGCTGGATTTGCTTCAGGGCCAGAGCCCGACTAGAAGTGGGGGGGGGGGTCAGGAGCCCACTGATGTGCTCCACCCAGGTCAGCTTCCCAAAGTGCAGGGGAACACAGTAGGGGTTGAAAGCCAAGTTAGAGGTATCAGCACACACGGCAGTAGATGGTTTTGGCAGAGACTGACATTACTTTTATAGTAGGTCATTCCTACAGTTTTGAGAAGTTGCACGTGTAGGCTCTAGATGAATGAGGCTACAGCCCTGTAGTGGTAATTTGGAAGCTTTCTATCAGGTTTGGTTTGAGGTTGAAGCATGAGGTAAGTTTGGAAAGTAGGCTGCTGATCGATCACTAACTCTCTTAGTAATGCCAGCATTATTATAGGGGTTGTGTAGAACTAAGTCATGGAACCTAAAGGGCTCTCTGAATATAGGTTGAGATTTTCTGTCTTCAGGAACGGTTTACTAGAGTGAGTCTGGTTATCTCTAAGAATTCTGATAGTAAATGCCTCAGACTAAGAGATGTTCGAGGGGCAGTTCTCCTGAATGGTCATCTTAACATTTTACAGACGAAGAGGTCAGAGCCAGCAGCAGACAGGTGTAGGAATACACTCAAGTTCTGATCATTTTCAGTGGCTCGAGAAGCAGGAAGGTTGGTAATGGTTACCTGTCCTCACTCTAGACACCTTCATTCAGAAGACCAAGAAACTCTACATTGATAGCCGTGCTCGGAGAAATCTCGGCTCCATCAACACCGAATTGCAAGATGTGCAGAGGATCATGGTGGCGAATATTGAAGAAGTCCTACAGCGGGGAGAAGCACTCTCAGGTACCTGAAAATGACGTCAGAGATCAGCCCTGACTTGCCGGGAATTCGTGCCTTGTGTGATTAATTTTGTGCACTAGAACAGGGTAAAGGACTCATCCAGAAGCAGTTACTGTTTCTAAGAATTTACAAAACAAACAGAACATTTGTACAAGTTAAATAAATTAAAAAGAAGACTGAGAGGCTGTGGCCAAGGATGTGTGGAAAATGAGACTGTAAATACACGTCATTCTCCCAGCTGTCAGGCTCTGTATCTCAGTTAGGTCGGCTTCCTTGCTGTTCCTTTTTAAATTATTACTCTATTTTTTTAAAAAAGATATTCCTCTGAATCACAGTGTTGAAGTTTTTTTTTAAAGATTTATTTATTTTGTTTTAAGATTTATTATACATACTGCCTGCATGTATGCCTACATGCCAGAAGAGGGCACCAGATGGTTGTGAGCCACCATGTGGTTGCTGTGAAATGAACTCAGGACCTCTGGAAGAGCAGTCAGTGCTCTTAGCTATCTAGCCCCTCCTTGCCATTCTTAATAGCGCATTCTGACTCAGTATCACCTGTTCTTTCGAGAATTGAAGACAGCTTCCCTGGTCCCTGTAGCTCAGGTCACACTGGTTTCCTACCTTGGACTGTTAAAATATTTCATTATACAGTCTCCAGCGTGTACTGTGTAATATTTATTTGTATGTATGTATTTTCATGTGTGCATATGAATATGGAAGCAAGGTCAGCTCTCACTGCTGCTCCTCACTGCCTTTCACCTTGGCGTTCTGAGGTAATCTGTCCCTGACCTGTGGTTTTCAGTTATGCTAGGCTGGCAGACCCAGGGATCTATGTATCTGACTCCCAGTGTTGCAGTTATGAGCATATTCCTCTCCACCCCCTACACTTTGTTATGCGAGTTCTGAGGACTTACTCAGGTCTTCGAGCTTGCCTGGCAAACACTTGACTGTTTGAGCTGTCTCTTTGCCCTCGGTTTTGTTATGTGTATATATGTGATTATGTGTGCACACTTGCTGTGGCTATATATGGAAGTCAGGAGGCAGCCTCAAGTATTGATCCTTGTTTTCTATGTAATTGAGACTCTGTGAGTTTTATATGTTTGTCTGTCTGTTTGAATTTGGATATTGTCTCACTATATAGCTCTGACTGGCCAGGAACTCACTGTATAGATCAGCCAGGCCTTGAATGGCAGAAATCTACCTGCTTGTACCTCCCTAGTTCTGGGACTAAAGCCATATGCCACCACACCATAAGACTGTGTCTTCTGTCTTTTCATAGGCCAAGCTGGCTGGCCTGTGAGCTTCTGAACATTCTCATGTCTTCTCTCCTCACACTTCAGAGCTACAGCATCTGGCTTTAAGTGAATTCTGAGGATCTGAACTAAGCTCTTCATGCCTGCGTGGCAAGTGCTTTATCCACTGAGCCTTCTCCCTGCGTATATCACATACCTGTAAAAAATATATGTTACTGTGTCTTATATGTATGCTTTATGTAAATCCATATTTAACATAACTATTTAAACATATTTTTGGCTATGTTTTTGAGATGATCTTTTAACATTTTTATATCCATTTATTTTATGCTTATGTTTTGTCTGTATGTCTGTATGTGCACCACATGTGTACATGCGTGCATACTCACAGAGATCAGAAGAGTGCATGAGATCCCCTAGACCTGGAATTAGGGATAGTTGTAAGCCACCATGTGGATGCTGGGAACTGAACCTATGTCTTTTACAAGAGTGCACATGCGTTTTAGCCACTGAGCCATCCAGGCCCTTGAGACAGGGTCTTACTGTGTATCTCTGACTTGCCTGGAACCATTTGTTTCTGCCTCCTGAATGCTGGCATTACAAGTGTGTCTTATGCCCAGTTTATATAAACATATTTAAAGTAAATTCAGTTTGTAAAATGAAGGGGAGATTTTTTTCAGTGATAGTGATTATATTATCTAAAATAATTTTGTTATAGATAGCTGGATAAAAATTTGATCAAGATACATATGTAATATTATTTGAACATTAGATATGCACATGTAAGCTCTTCATTTCTGTGTGCTTATGTGTTTGTATTTGTATTCGTCTGTGTGTGTGTGTGTGTGTGTGTGTGTGTGGTGTTTGTTCATGTTTGTGTGGGTGTGTGTGAAGTTATGTCTGTACTTGGGTGTGTGGCAGCCAGAGGTTGATGTCTGATCTTTCTCTGCTCCTCTCCACCTTACTTGTTGAGCCAGGCTCTCACTGAACTGGAGCTCCCTGAGCTATGCTGACTGGTGAGCTCCTGGGACCTGCCTGTCTCTGCTCCCTAGAGTGGACATACAGACATACAGTGCTGCACCAGGTTTCTGTGTGAGAGATGTAGATCTGAACTCATGCCCAGGTTTGAGTGGCAGTTTCTAAGCTATCCCTCCAGCCCTAGGCTCTTTGAGGATAGATTTCATGAGTGCTGTGTGTCTCCCATACTTTGTGTTTTCATCATGATTACAGGTAGATTTCTGTAATGAATTTCTTATGTCAGCGTTGCTGTGTATTCTTCAGCAGGGAGTATAGCCTCTGTGTCAGAGGCTCAGTTACCACAGCACACGGCTTCCTGTTCTTTAAGCATCACATTGTGTGTGTAATTACTATTGTAATAGACTTGAGAGTTCCTACTTGAGATAAAGTGGACTAACAAAAAACTTGTCTTAAACCCAAACTTTATATGTCTCCACTTACCACAAGGTAAGCGTTCTCCTGCAGAGCTCCTGTTTGCTGCAGGGCTGGCAGGCACACTGATTCACAGGTCTGCACTTCTGCCTTTAAGTAGATTCGCCTGCTTGGGGAGTGCAGAAACTACTCAGGGACTCATTAAGTATGAGTGAGTGGACTCGGCATCTTCTGCGAGCTTCCTTGCTGTGGGCGATCTACTGTGGGCGTTCTCTGTGTTGTATGCATTACTTTTCTCCTTGCTGTGACCAAACACTTGACAAAGCAGCTTGAGGAGGTAGGGTTTGGTGGGCTTCACAGTTTAAGGGGACATAGTTAATCACAGCAGACTCAAGGTATTAGGGTGTACAGCTGCAGTTCTTTGCCTCCTCTCTTACCAGTGTAATTAGAGTAGCAGACCTGAAGTACAGTAGGGACTAAAAGCCCGGGGCCTATCAGAACCCACATTCTCCAACTAGGTCTCATCTCTAAAAAGTGATAGTCCAAAAATAGTGCCCCCAGCCAGGGGAGCAAGAGTTCAAGCACATGAGTGTGTGTGTGTGTTATTTCACTCCCATAACACTCACTCAGCCTTCATCTGAAATAAGCGGATCAGGCCAGTTTCACAGACATTAATTAATTGACATCTCTTTGTCGGTAACATTTGTGATCTGGAACCTTTTCCAGATGAGGCTCAGCAGACGCCCTGCTAGTATTCAGCAGAATCCATTGGTCCCTGGAGTCAAAAAAAAAAAGAGCTGTAGTAATGTATGTAGAAGGAGCAGAAAAATATGGGCAGGAAACAGTTTCTGAAAGAAGTCATCTTAAGTAAGGGAAAACATATTTGAATAAAGTATATTTCAGGACAGTAAAAAGATTAGCATTTTTAAACTGTTTTCTTCTTTTGTAACATTGATCTCTACCTGGTTTTCTTTCTAAATGCGTGTTTATAGCTCATCCATTTTGCATGTAATGCACAATCTTTTGCATTTCAGCAACCTCAAATTACCCTTCTTAAGTGCTGGGTTGTGTTTCTTTATTCAAAGGTATTACCTCTGCAGAACTGCAAGTTCCACAAAGACCAGAGTCCTGGGTGCTTAGATTCTTACTGTCCTCTGGCACATCTCATCTGTTGTGTTGGGAATCTGCCCCATGACTCTAAGGAGAGTCTTGTCTTTGTACACTATGTATTTCAAAAGGTTCCTCTACACAGGGATGCTCTTAAACGTTACTTGTCTCAGTCTGGGAGTGGTGGTGCAGCTGTACTCTGGCAGGAGGCCTGCAAATCAGGGATAACCTTAGCTGCACAGCAGTGCCCCGGCCTTCGGCAAGCAAATCACAACTTAGTCCAAATCGCCCGTTTATTCTTAACAAACGGAGTCATTCAGCATTGCAGAGTTCTAATTGAATAAGAAATGGGTTTGATTGAAATTTAGGAAGGATCTTAAGACAGACAAAGATTCCTCTGGAGGAAAAAGAAAGTATGCACTGGAGATGTAAATTCTGGCTTCTCAAATGGGCGGTCATGGCAGATGTTTACTGAGCACTGGCTGTATGCCCTGTTATACGTACTCGGGATTCACCAGTAAACATATCAGTAAAACCCCTGTCCAGCTGGACGTCATTATGTTAAACAAAAAATGAGCCAGACTCAGAAAGACAAACACTGGATATTTGCTCTCACATGTGTCAAGAAAGCAGTACCCCGGATGGCGCTGCAAAAGCAGCGGGAGAAATTTAAAAAGATGGGGAGAGGGGAAGGAAGTTAATGGAAGCCCTGTGCCAGCAGAACAGAAAGGGCACTGATGAGGGACTGGGCGATGAGAGTGGGGAGGGAGGACGTTGAAATATGAATAGTATGATGATACACATATCTAGAGGGATAATGCAATTCATTACTTTGTATAAAGTCAAAAATTAAACTAAAGTGGGAGGAAAAGACCCCTGAGCAGTTGATAGCTTCTGGTAGACGGCCCAGAGGGACAGCTGGGGGCACCGTCATGGTGCCTTCTCCTCAAACACTCTTGTGATTCCTAGTGTCAGTTGATAATTGAGTACCTCTTGCGCTTATATTAAGTAATACCACGTTTCTCAATCAGAACCGGTTGGTTAAGTAAGTGTACATATTCCAAAGCTGTTGCACGTAGCTTTTGCTACCCCGCCTTAACTCTGGGAACAGCCCCCGCCAGCTTCCTTTGAATCCCAAATGAAAGACACACACACAGTTGTTCCACTTCATCTTGTCCCTTTGGCAACCTTGCTGGGCACTGCTGTCTGCCGCCTGGAAGAGCGCGCCCTTACCAGTACTCTTAGCTCCGCACCTCTCCACCTGCCCTCAACTTCAGTTGCTCAGTTAGATCTGGTCCCAGCCAAACATCCCTGACCACCCGCCTGCAGGATTAGGAAACAGATTGAAAATTTGGAAGCAGTGAAAAGGAGAATTCTTGGTGTCAGTTGGAATGTTTGTTTTCATAGTTAAGCTATGTGGACGACAACACATCACAAATATTGGGGCAGTCTTTGTGGAAATGCTAAGACTTAACTTACTAGACATTTGTGGGGTTTGGGGGTTTCTATAGAACCTGTGACTATATTTTAATCACAGTTTAGCTTTCATATGTGTTGAAATGCTCAATCTAATAGCTTTGATTTTGTAACAGTCTTTACTCTGTGAAGAATCTTGGAATTAGCAAGCACCATGAAAGTATAACTTAGCACTCGGTGTCAGATTAATTGAGCATTTCTGGTTACCTAGTCTTCTTGCATGTGATTTAAACCACTTAGCGTGTAGATAGGGTAATTAAGGGTAGAGAGATGGATCGTAGGTTAAGCGTGCTTGCCGCTCTTGCCGAGAACCCAAATTTGTTTACCAGCACCCACATCTAGTGGCTCACAGTTGTCTGTAACTTTAACACCCCAAGATCCAACGCCCTCTTCTCACTTCTAGGGCATCCTGTACACATAAATAAAAATAAGTAGATCTTTCTTTAAAAAAATGAAACCACAGACAGTTATCAGGTAGTGCTGAGCACTCACTCTGCGTGCCTCGCATGCTCAGGCCCTCCGCCGCACTGAGGCGGGAGAGCTGCTGTTACTAACCTGCTGACACCATCACTCTAAACAGTCGGTGTGCCTACTCAGATTTGGTAACACAATTATTTTATTATTAAACATAGTTTAAACTCCATGGCTTATTTATTCCACCAGTCATGTTCGTTATTTTTATGCCTTAATGTTTTGATAAACTACTTGAGGTCTAATTAAAGTTTCCCGTTTTTATCTTTTCAGCATTGGATTCGAAGGCTAACAATTTGTCCAGTCTATCTAAGAAATACCGCCAGGATGCGAAGTACCTGAACATGCGTTCCACCTACGCCAAGCTTGCAGCAGTAGCCGTGTTCTTCATCATGCTGATAGTGTATGTGCGGTTTTGGTGGCTGTGAGATAGTGAAGCCTCGTCACTAGTAAGGGAGAACCTAGAACCCAGCAGGTGTATGTTTTCAGGAAACTGAGCTCACAGGGCTGTGTGTTAGAACCCAAGTGGAACTTCTGCCTCTAAAGACCTTGCAAGAAAAGACCTGTCCTGAAATGAAAGATGGCGCCTCGTTTAAGGAAGCTTGACCCATGTGGATGTCTCCGGGGCAGAGACCTTCTCTGGGTGCTAAGCCATATGTATTAGGGAACAGTAGGTTGTCTGTTTTGTTTCTTCCCTCCCCAGTACATTTGTGAGACAGCAGAGATGGGGCGGTCTCTCTGATGGAGCCATCAGTGAGATTTAAGGTAGCCAACCCATTCTAGCAGCATCCTGAAATTCTGTCAGAGTTTCCCTTTGGGGAGTCTTAACCTTAATCGACATTCCTTTGTTGGTTACATGTGTGATTAACTTTCAAGTAAGACTCAAAGTATGTGAAGGTTAATTGCTTCGGTGCACAGGTCCTGTGTGTTGGCCGCTGTAGGAAGTTAACTTTTGTTTTTTGTTTTTTTTTTTCTTTTATATTTTGCTTATTGCACAGTTGCTTTGGAATTAAATCAATTATATTAATATGCCTTGAAATTATATAGTATTGCTTGACTAAAAGGATGAATTTTTTTCTGTCATTTATTCTTTGTTGTTTGTTTTTCTTTTCTTTTTTTGTTTTGTTGAGACAGGGTCTCTTTAGTCTCGGTTGTCCTGGAACTCATGTAGACCAGGCTGGCCTTGAACTTACAGAGGTCCACCTTCCTCGTCGTTCACTCTAACTCTCTCGGGACATTGTTATTTGGGGCTGTTTGGGCTCTGTAGAGTTAGTGTGGCACAGGGTGGTCAGAGGCCCTGCCTTCGGGGAAGAAAGGCCCAGCTTAGACCTCGGCTTTGCCCTGCCCCTTCCTCCCACTCTGTCTGTGCATTCCCATTTCTTGGCTTTCTTTACAACATAACTTGCTTAAACTCATGGTCTCCTGTCCCACAGATAGCCTGTAAGATTTTCACAGACTGCGAGTGTGGTGGTACTCAGCAGGGTAGTTAGTTAGATTTCTTATCTCTGCAGATCAGCTACCCAAACACAAATGCTCACATACCTTATGGAGAACATCTCTGAGAGCCAGCCTCATTCCTGAGTCAGCTTATGTAAATTCTGCAGGAATGTTTTAGAGACAGATGGCTCGTGGACAGTGTGACTCCTATAACCAATGAGAGTACATCAGACTTCTTTCCCTTTTTGCTCAGGGATAATGGAGATTTCACCTTTCCCCTTCTGAGGTAGAATTTTTTAAGTGGGAAGAATAGGCCTTTTGGTTATTATCACAAGGGGCTACAATATAACCTATAAGACCTGCACATACTGCAAACATTTCTTTAAATTGTACTGGAAAATGAGCCAACTTCTTACTTAACATCTTTGGAAAGACTTTTGGTAAGCAGTTTTCTAACCCTAGGGATCATCACTGCTGCCCTGTTCCGGGGGGGACAACAGTCTCACTTCCTTATGAGAACCTGGGGGGAAGCTTACTGTATTCCTAATAAGTACAGAACTAGAATAAACGTTCTTCTATTATGAACATAAATCTACCCGTTAGAGTTTTGTGCATGAAATACAAAATGACTTTTTATAGAGAATAACTGCTTTTAAGTCTTTAAAAGGCTTGCTCCGTAAACAATGATGTTGGCAACAGAAACCTTGTAAGACTGCAAACCCTGAGTCGTTGCACCGTAGTGCAAACCTGAGTCGTTGCACCGTAGCGCTTGGTGCCTCTCTGAGAAGGGCGGTGGCAGCTCACTGTCGGGAGTTGCATGCTGCAACTTAGTGGTCAGCGATGAAATAAATGCTTGTAGAACGTTTCCTTCAGTGTGAAGTTTTGTCGTCGAGTTAACTTTTGTCCACATAGACTCTTCTCACCGCATTCTACCTCATCTCAGGGGGCACTGAACTCGGGGAGGGGAAATTGGTGAACAGAGGAACAAGAACGTGGTAAAGGCCGGGGCAGTGGACAAAGGGAAGACACGATGGGCCTCTGGTATGTGTTCTAAGTAGCTGGTATAGGAAACTGAGCAGGGAAACAAGTGGGAAGTATAGCAGGGTGTGGCTGCAGTGAAGGCTTGTTTCCAGAGAAGTGGATTAGCATTCCAGACAAGGATGTGGCATGCGAAGGACATGTAGAAAGAGCTGGCACGCTTGGTCCGTCTGAGCTCAGGGTAAGCAGACAGGAGAACTAGACTGGCATTGCTTCACCTGCTGAGGGGTTGCCCTACACAAAAAGACATATTAGAAGTGTGGAAGTGGAATTGAGCCATAGGGGAGGGGGCAGTAAACAGACCAGTTTCAAGAAAGGTGATCAGAGGTTCCAGATAAGAGGAACTTACTCAAGTATGCTGCCAGCACTCTACAAACAAAGAGATTTGCTCTGAGGTACAAAAGAGTCTCAAACATGGTCCAAAGTCACAGAGCAAAAGGATATCGGAGTCAAGATTTGAGCCAGACAGTTTGGCTTCAGGGTTTGGTTTTGACGTTTTAATTTTTCAGGTAAGTATATGAACTGATGGATTTCATCATGGCATCTGCATACATGAATCGCTGTAATTTGTTGTCTCTTGTTCCTCTCCCTTGGGGTGTGTTTTTGTGTACCACCAACCCATCAAATAAAATAAGGACTACAAAGTGTATTTTGAGTTTAGCATGTTTAGAAAGTCATTGTAGAGAGCTGAGCACACAGGCACGATCACTGCAGGTGCAGGATTGACCCACTGCAGGGGAGACCCATTCCTGCCCTCTAGAGCAGCTGTCTTGGTCATTGTGACGCTGAACTTCATTGCCTGTTTTACTAAAATGCCTCATGGTGTCATGTTTTAGAAGTATTTGACACATTGACGCATGCCTGGTTATTTTAATGTCTAACAATGGTTCCTGAGCTTCCCGAGAACTCTTTGTAAAACAGGTGAACGTGTCTTTACTCCAGGAAAGATGTGTCCCATCCATCTCTGGCCAGGCAGGGCCACAGCACTGTTCATGAAATCGTGGTGGGCCGTGGTCTTTCAGTTCACTCTAGGTGCATAACACAGAACTCAAAAGTTAGGTGCCCAGAGTCCTTGAAAGCTGCAGTGAGTAGGAGGAGATCTACAGTCTGAACCTTACTCTTCAAAAGCTACTGTGCGCATGAAACAGCCCTGTCAGATATTTTCTTAAATATTCAGAGATCTGGTTCTGGTGAAATAACTTTTATTTTCAGTTTTAGTTACTTAATCACGTCTAAGGAGTTCAAAAATATTTGTAAGTTTTCTTCAAATGCAAGAAACAAAGTAGATGAACCAGGCCAGCAGTTTGGCTTAGTGAGTAAAAACGCTCACCACTAAGACTGCCAACTTGAGTTCAGTCCCTGGACTCTCAAAGTGCAAGGAGTGAGGAGGGACTCCCACATGTCTTCTGACTACACACGTGCAGTGGCACATACATACACATACAATAAACAAATATTTACAAAAATTTACAAAGTTGATACTTTCTGTGCGCATAGGATTTAATAAGACACACAGTAAAACCCTTCACAATTTCGTGAGGCTCAGCAGGATGCAGGAGGTCAGGGCTGTAGAGATGATGCTGTGTGGTAATTGCTTATTAGCCCACCAGACGCCAACTACCCTATGTGATGACGGCTGGTTTTGTATGACTTGGAGGTTGACTAAGCAAGTTGAATCCTCCATCACTCACTGACTGGGTCTCTAGGTGTGGACAAAACATCCCCCCGGTTCTTCCTCATGGTCATCCCCCCGGTTCTTCCTCATGGTCCATTTTAGCCTTTCCTTCCAGCCCACCTCCAGTCCCTTGTGACTCATGCCAACCTACAGAGGAGCTGTCTACCTAGGGCCTCACCACCACTACACATGGCTGGAATTCTGGGATTCCACAGCAGCCACCTTTTCCAGGACCCAAAGCAGGCAATACCATCCAAAGACCAGAACATCCAACCAGCAAGGACGAGGACAGACATCTGCCAGGGAACAGCACTTCAGAAGTCAAAACTCCAGCCCAGTACAAAATAATGGAACAAGAGCAGCTAAGACTACGCCTCTCCAGAAGCCGGCAACTGTTAGGCCCCGAGAAGGGGAATTTATTAACCACCACAAACTTTTTTATTTCAAGTGCCATAACAATCCATGTTTTAGCTTTGAAGAATTGGAATTCTGACTTTGACTTTGTAACATACACCGAGGTCCTGGGCATTTTACACATCTATTATAATTTCATACCTTTTGTTGTTTGCTTGCCTAAAGTCGCATAGGAAGCTCCTTGAATACTTAGGTAAGAGTCTAGGGCTGCGAGATCACACCATCCTCTCGCTGACCCGGGATGATGCAGGCATGTGTGTCCTCAGTGTTGGGTTCCTGCTAGCACGCTGGTTTTGAAAGCTACACATGTTCACAGTATTCGTTTGCACTCTCTGCCGTCCATCCCTTTGGTCCTGGGATGGCGTTTGCCAGTTTTCACCCCTGGCATGTGTTGCATCTGCGCTCCTTGTCCAGTCTCAGCGTTATTTCAGTATTTTCTGTATCCGATTCACCAGGAAGTTAACAAAGAGAAAAGGAAAGAGTGACTGCCCGGCTCCCTGTGCCCTTGTCCATCCTTGGTCCTCCCCCTCCTATTCCATTTCTTGGTGCTGTTTTTATTGATAGAACTCGGCTGCTGCTTCTGTGAGAGCTTTGAAATTTACCATGCTTTATAGTTACTATTTTTAGTGGTGGTTTATTTTTAATTGGTTTTTATAATGTTTTCTCCCTTTTTTTAACTTAGTATTTTAGTGAACAGTGATAAACTCCTCTTTAAGGAAGCCCTTTAGATGCAGATACCCCCACTCTTTAAAAGGGGAAAAAATATCTATAGGAGGGAACATAGAAGCAAAATTTAGAATAGTGACGGAAAGAACAGCCATTCAGAGCCTGCCCCACATGTGGCCCATATATATACAGCCACCAAAACTAGATACGATTGATGAAGCTAGAAAATGCATGCTGAAAGGGACCAGATATAGATGTCTCCTGAGAGACACATCCAGAGCATGTCCAATACAGAGGTCAATGCTAGCAGCAAACCACTGAACTGAGAATAGGACCCCCTTGGGAGGAATTAGAGGAAGGATTGAAAGAGTTGAAGGAGCTTGCAACCCCTTCAACAATGCCAACCAACCAGAGCTTCCAGGGACTAAACCACTACCGAAAGACTGACTATACATGGACTGAAGCCAGGGCTCCAACTGCATTTGTAGCAGAGAATAGCCTTGTTGGGGCACCAGTGGAAGGGGAAGCCCTTGACTCTGCCAAGGTTGGACCCCCAGTGCAGGGGAATAGGGGGGGCAGTAAAAGGGATGGATGGGGGACCTGTATGGGGGAAGGGGAGGGGATGGGGACTTATGGACAGGAAACCGGGAAAGGGAATAATATTTGAAATGTAAATAAAGAAATATAACTAATAAAAAAAAGGAAAAAAAGGAAGCACTTTAAAGAAAAAAAAATGTGTGTGGGACAAGAACTCAAGACAGCAAGGTGTCCCTGGTTTTCTACGGTGAGAGCTTCAGCCATTGCATGTGTGCTGGTAATTCTCAAATTCACTTCTCTCAGACCTGAGTTTGGAGACTCTGCACCCCCATTTCGCTGCCTGTTGGCTATCTGTTTCTAGGGTTCCATAAGTAAGTTAATTATAGCAAAAGTGTTTACCACATTGGTCTTTTTTTTTTTTTTTTTTTGGTTCTTTTTTTCGGAGCTGGGGACCGAACCCAGGGCCTTGCGCTTCCTAGGCAAGCGTTCTACCACTGAGCTAAATCCCCAACCCCACCACATTGGTCTTGAAGATAAGCCTAACCAGCTTCCTTTACCCGCTCCATTGTCAGATCATGAGCTGCATCTGACGCCCCCTTGTTTGCCAGCCTCCAGCTCAACTGTTAACCAAACTGTTTTTCATAACTTACAACCATTTCCTGTCCATCTCTTCCTTTCCCAACGTTTTGCCTTGGTTTAAGCATTTGATAACGTTAGCATAGGCACTGCCATGGGCTCTTTACTGCTTTTCTTACACATCTCCTGGAACTGCTCCAAAAGGATTAACTACAGGACCTCACTTTCTGTAGAGTGAAGGGTTACCTACTCTGGGTCATACCCCAGTGTCCGTACTTTCTGGACTCCTCCCTGCACTGCGAATACTGAGTCACACCACAGGTGCTTGTAACCGAGCCTTTGCCCCTGTCTTGGCTCACTAAATTCCTTTGCTGTAACTTCTTCCTATCCTTTTGGTTTCATACAGCCCACCTCATAATGAGGCCCCCACCTCTGTCCTGAGGACAACCTTGAACTCCTAATCCTCTTGCTTGCACCTCCCAAGTGCTGGAATGACATGTGCCTTCATTCCTGATCTATCCCTTTAAGTCCGCTAAAGCTCTCATCTCTCACAGCTCCAGTGTCACCAGAATGAAGCATTCTCACATTCTCACACTTTCCCACAGGCTTAGGAGAAACTATAGTTTCATCCTCCACAGTAGTGTGCTCACATCTATAGAATATGGAACTCAAATATCTGTTGATGTGTACTTTGTGTCCTTAAATGTGTGCCTTGTGAGAACCCTACAGGAGAAACCAACTGTTACTCAAGCAGTTGAATCCTTGGCACCCAGTACTGTGTCTGATTCTCGGGACACACTAGCATGTATTTGCAGGGCCAGCACACTGAATTATAAAATTATATGCACACTTTGGGGGAAATAATTTTGAATGAAAGGTACTAAAAATAATTGGACCAGGGGAGAAGTGCGTGAAAGAAACCAGAACAAAATAGCAGTAAAGTGAATGTATAGTGAGCACCTTGGAGGAGGACGTTAGCAAGCGATTGAAACGATTGAAAGGTAAGTAGAGAAGAGCAGGAATGGGCAGACCAGGAGGAAAACAACACAGGCAATCGGCTGGTCTGTCAGAAGCCTTCCAGGGAACCATCACATTTAGGGGTTTTACGTTGAACAGCTACTTTAGTGAACCTTAATATCAGCAAATCATATCACCGCTGCTTTTATTTATCTGAAAAGGTGACTCCAGTGATAAGTGACTTGGGCAGTGTATCATATAATGTAAACGTTTCCGTGATAGGAGGTTTAAGGCTTATCACTGGGCTCGATGGTAGAACCCACGTGCCAAGCAGTTTTTCCCTTGGTTGTATAGGTGCACAGTGAGGCCATTGGACCAGAGTAAGACGCACACTTTTATATCCTTTTCTGGAACGGTGTTGTAAAATGGACATTACTGCAGCGGGACACAGAGTTGTATGGACTGCAACAGAGACGTTGCTTCTAACAAATGTGTCATGTGAATCAGTAGAAAAAAAACAGAACTGTGAGTCAAAAGGCATTACTTCTAGGTCTAGTTCGATGGCCTAGCAGTAGGTGAATTATAGAGTACCACGTGCCTCAGTTTCCACACGGGGAATGAGAATTACAATCTCTTCCCATTCGTGGACTCTGAGATTAAAATGCAGTCCTGGATAGCGAGCTTTACAACCTTGAAGCAATCTGTAAGTACACAATGAATCACCTTGGCTATGATAGATGATCAAGAAGAACACAGCTGCATGGCACAGACACCGCACCTGGCACAGGTAAGAGCAAGGTTTGGAATTCTAGCCCAGCCTCGGGCCACATGGTGAGACCCTGTCTTGATATACTGAGCACTGGTGGTGTAGCCCCTTATCATCCACGCAGTCCTGACTTTGATCCTAGTACTTGATCAAAAGATCTGTGTGGTCTGAGCTTTCTTGCCTGTTTCCTCCGGACACCCTCCTCACTCTTGGTCTTGAAGAAGGGTGTTCTGGTTGTTTGCTCAGATAAGTTCACATCTAAAACCATAAGTATTCCCAGCAGAGGGCAGCAAAACTCCAAAGTCTGCTGCTTTCTCAACAGGGAGAAACCACTCTGCAGTAGAGAACAGTGACAGTTGAGCGTATGGGTTGATCTTCCAGAAGACCCAGGTTTCAGCATCCATAGCAGATCACAACTGTCTCCAGATTCTGGGGCTCTGACACCTTTTGGCCCCCAAGGGTACCAGTCAAAAACACTAAAAAAAAAAAAAAAAAAAAAAAAAAAAAAAAAAAAAAAAAAAATCTGTGCATGGTGGCACATGTAACACCCAGCAGTCAGGAGGCAGGGGAAGGTGGATTTCTAAGTTCTGGAACAGTTTGGTCTACAGAGTGAGTTCTAGGACAGCTACACAGAGAGATTCCATCTTGCAAAGAAAATGTTAAAAGGCTGGTGTTTAGATGGCCTCCCTGACCAGGCTTTGAACCCTACCCATCTGTCTGTCTCCCCAGCCTTGTGATTAGAAGCTTGGGTAATCAGCTTTTACACAAGTGTATCCTGGAGATCAGACTCAGGTCCTCAGGCGTGAGCAGCAAGCACTTTACTGAGTGCTTTAGCTTCTCACCAGCACCGCCCCACCCCCACCCCACCCCATTCCCCGGTTCCACACTTTTCCATCCAGTGTTGGAGATCCAGTCCAGGGTCCTGTGCATTCTGGGCAAGCACTCCAACACCGCACCCTACCTGAGCCTTGTAGATGTAACTTAACACTTAGCTTTGTTTAGTTTTAGTTTCATCTGGGGTTTTCTGAGGCAGGGTCTCACTTTGTAACACTGGCCATCCTGGACCTCCTTATGTAAACCAGGCTGGCTGCCTCTGCATTCTGAGTGCTGGGCATCTGCCCCATGCCTGGTTCAGTTTTTTTAAATTTTTTTTTTTGTAGGACATTGAGATGCTCAGCCCTGATTTTTCTAAACCATGATGCCTCCTTGAGTCCAAAGGATAATTCCCAGTGGCATATGTGCATATTGGTGCTGTCATGGTGTCGCTGTCATACAGAGAAATTAACTTAAAAATATTCTTGTGCTTTTAAACTTTAATCAGTCATCTTGAGTATCGTAAACAACAGACATTTGAACTGTTCTCAGTAGTATAAAATTTACTTTCACAGAAATGCTGTCATTTGATCTTCAATGGGGCCCTACGGGCTGCTTTTTTTCCTGTTTTATAGATAAATTTTCTCATCTGTTCTCAGAATAGTTGTTATCTGTTTGAGGAAAAAAGTTCAGGGAGAAGCCTTATATGTCAAGAGGACCCGAGGGGTGAGTAATTTCCTTCTCATAATAAGTAACGTAAGGGCCGACTTTGAGCGTCATGGTTTTCTGCCGGCTGTTTTGAGAGACAGGATTGGAAGGCTGTCAGGCAGCTTCTTGATTCCTTCTGCCTTGCCTGTTCATTTCTGGGTTTGCTCTTATGAAAAATACTGCCCTGGTTTCCACTCCACCCCCATGTCAGAATCTTCTTTCCATTTCGGATAAACCTCTTCCTGTTCTTGAGAATTTCATCACATTCTTGGCGTGATCTAACCAACATCCCCATGCTGGCAGCAGAGAGGATATAGGCTGTTATTGGCTGGCTGAATGTTCTCCCGAGCACAGAATAAGTCACTCAATCCTTAATTTCAACTCTATCTTTGGGAAAGATATACACACTCCTCAGACTTTGTTTATTCATAAGTCCCCTTCCCCCCTACCCCATCCTGAGATGAGCAAATATGCAAGTTGGGGATAGTGTGAAAGGGAATCATATGAGCTGATGAGCTGCGTGTCTTTGCTGTTTCGAATGTTGCTTTTAATTCTTCACTCTGTAATGACATCGCCTCACAGTGCCTTCCCTAGGAATAGTGAGGACGCCACCTGGACTGGATGGTGAAACCCAGTGAACACATCAGCCTTTCTCTCTCCTCTGGGCAGCACGTGATGCTAATGACCAAATCTGCCTGGACACACTCCCTGCTTCCCTTCGGTTTCCATGCACTGTTTTTTGTTTTGCTTTGTGATTGTTGTTTTCTACTTAGCCATGGATCATCCGCATCCTTTGCGGGCTCCTCTTCCCTTGTAAGCTCCCACAGTGTTACCGCTAGATATCCTGTGCTGTGCCAGCCCCTTCCCTTCATAGCCCCCAGGGAAGTCAAGCTCTCCTGCGGCACTATGGGACCTACGTATCAATAGTAACTCCCCAGAGTTCCACATCTACACATTCAGCTGCCACCCAGGACCCCATTTGGGAATTCTGAAGCTTTATTAGCCAACTTGTTCCCCCAAAGCTATTCTTCCTATAGTGCTATTCACCCAATTATATGCTACCCCGGCTTACCTAGTAGCCTGGGATTCACCCTTGATTAGTCTCCAGATCCCAGCAGCCCCAAGTCCAACAAGACACCCTCCTCGAGCACCCACATCTCCCACTCTCGCTGTTGCCATCTGGTCTGTGTGTGCACTGTCTCCACGCACTTTGGGTCCTACCTTCTGTCAGCCTCTTGCCTGCTGTTTTTCTCTGCTTGCTTTCCATTAGCCATCAAGATGTCATTTTCATAACTGATAAGTCCATCTCTCACTTACAGCCCTTTGGCTTCAAACTGTGCTCTGGAGCTTGTCTGAGGCTAGCAGCTCACAGCCCCTCAGTAGCAGAACTGTGCCGCAGCTGGACTACACCTCACTTCCTCTTCTAGAACTTCACAAATGCTCCTTCCTTTCCCTGACACATTCTACTGCAGGGCCTCAAATGTATCCAGACTGAATGCTAGTCTCACAGTGGCACTGATCCGGATCAGAACTGAACCCAGACACTGAATTTTTAAGTAATTCTATGTTAAGATCATAATTTAAACTGGGTATGGTGATATATGCCAGTAATTCCAGTAGTTGAGAGGCAGGGGGTTTGCTGGATTGCAGCTAGCTTGGGGTACATAAGCAAATCCTGACTAAAAATAAAAGAAGGAAAGAAAGAAAAAAAGAAAGAGAGAAAGGAAGAAAGAAAGAAAGAAAGAAAGAAAGAAAGAAAGAAAGAAAGAAGAAATGGAAAGGACCCCACCACCACCCACTGCAATACACATGGAAATGTATTTAAACAGGCTAACTCAGGATTGACGTTAGCACAGCTGAATGCAGCCTGGGAGGTGTTTTTAAATTATACTTGAAGGTATCCTTGTTACTCATCATGACATTTTATCTTGGGAATTTTTCTTCTTTCCAGCCAGCTTCTACCCGCCTGCTCGCCTCCCCGCCCTTACCCCCATTGCCCTACACTTAGCCCTACATGGATCCGGTTTGCATGCTGTGGTAGCTGCTGCGAGGCTGTGGTTTATTAGGCTCAGACTGCAACAGGAAGGCACTGAATCGAAAGCAAAGGGGAGGAAGCACAAACCGATACCCACCACAAAGCTGCTGAATGCCCAGCGTGACCCAAGATGCACCCTCTGCTGAGGGAGCAAGCAGCCACAGAGCTTTATAAACCATCACCCTGATCTACTTCCCTCGTGCGGCCCCCCCTGGGTCACCATGAGGATCTCTAAGTGCCAGCCTTAAGAGGTAGTGGAAACAAGAAGTCACTGACTGGTCAGGGGGACAGGGGCTAGAGAAATGGCTACATGGTTAAGATCACTCTTGCAGAGGGCTGGCATCCACATCTTGGCCACAGCTATCTGTAACTCCAGTTTCAGGTGATCCAACATCCTCTTCTGGCCTCTTCATAGTACACAGGCACCTAGAACGTGTGTGTGAAAACCCTTATACATATAAAATATTAAAAAAAAAAGAAAAGAAAAAAGCTCCAGAGATAGACACTAAGGGATGGCTTCTGAAGGGAATGACTATGGACCAACCATTCATCTCTAATATCCTATTCTAGCCCAGCCCTGAGTTCAATCCAGCCCTGAGTATGAAAATCTGGGGAAAGTATTGGTTAATATTTCTCTGCCTGTGTCGCCGGTGTATCTTTGCTGTCTGTGAGCCTAGAAGGCTGTTTCTAGCTATCTCTAGTGATGCACAGACTCTTTATTGGGTTTCATGACTAACAGGAACTCCCTGTTGAACATGTTCCTCTGTGTGCTACACTATGCACTAGGTGAGAACACTTATTTCCAGGTCCCTACTTCAGTGCAGAGAGAAGAGAAATGGGGGAATCAAAAAACATTTTGCCTCCGATTTTGCATTTTTTTCTTCTTTGCTCAGTAATCCCAGAGCCTGGATTATACAGGAGGGCATGAAAGGTATGGAGTGTATAACTTTAAGCACAAGGAAGGCTGGGAAATCCCCAGGGCACAGCCTCCGGTGTCTTAGAATAATCTTCCCTGGACTCGCTACCTCAAAATCTGGGAGATGAGAGCTGGCCTCTGCTTTTGAAGAGTCAGAACTGGGAGAATTGGAACAACCTTCTCCGTGTGGAGGGAAGGTTGCTTTGCTTGGCTAGAAGTGGGCTCTTGAGTCTTCACAGGGTGCCAAGCTCACACTTCAGAGAACAGAACAGGAAGTGCTGTTCACGCAGCTGGGAGGAGAGCTTGCTTGTGCCTGAGCCTGTTAGCCTGTTAAGTTCCCCATGCACCCTTTGACCCAGTCAGAGCCCACTTGAGGCTCACTGGGGAAGAGAGATGGGGTGTCTTCCCTTAGCTCCAAAGTGGGGCACATTCAGCTTCAGTCTCTGACCAAGACTGCTCAATCTTGAGACTAACGTGGAGACATCTGGGACATGGCAGTGGGAGGTAAGGGAGACATTTTTGGAGAAACGGGCTTGCTTTTCTAGCACAGCCTCTTTACAAGCGGTAGAGACGTCTCGGTTTTAGCAAATTTGACACCAGTGAGTTAGAAAGGCTCTAATAAATGAAAGAACAGAGTCTGTAGTCAGATAAATGTTTGAAACTCCCTTTCCCTTCCCCTTGCTTCCTCCTTCTCTCTTCCTGCTCCTCAGGGCTCTCTTCTGTCTTCCCGCCTTCCCATCAGGGAAGAAGGGACTGGGACTGGGAGGCACCTTGGAGCACAGACAACTCAGCAAGCCCCAGTCGGGGTGTGTGCCTAGGGTTTGCCCACTTCTGCAGTAGTCAAGAACATTCCTCAGGCGGTGTGTAAGAATTAGGAGTGCTCCAAGCTGCAGCAGTTGGGTGACTGTTTCTGTCACAGATTGTGACCAGATGAGTCCGTTGCATTCTTTAGAAAAGAAAAATGCGTAAGAGAACAGAGCACTCCTGAGCTGCTCATGGAGGGAAGGGCTTGGGTGCTGTGTATGAGCAGTAAAGAATAGATTTTACTCTTTGTTTTTTAAAGATTTTTTTGTTTAGTGTGTGTGTGTGTGTGTGTGTGCACAGTACATACATGAATTGCCAGCAGAGGTCAGAAGAGGGCATGAGATCCACTGGAATGGGTATCACAGGCAGGTTGATCCATCTGATATGGGTGCTTGGGGAACAGAACCTGGGTCCTTTGTAAAAGCAGCAAGATGGGGCTGGGGAGATGGCTCAATGGTTAAAAGCACTGTCTTCTCTTCCAAAGCACCAGAGTTCAATTCCCAGCACCCACATGGCAGCTCACAATGGTCTGTAAATACAGTTCCAAGGGATCTAAGACCCTCACACCAATGCATTTAAAATAAATTAAATTTAAGAAAAAGCAGCAAGCACTCTTAACTGATGAGTCATCTTTTCAACCCCTCTGCATTTCTTTTCTTTTCTTTTTTAAATGGGAGAGGTTCATCTTTCCTCTCTTGACCTCTTAACAAACAAGTCACCTCTTACCTCAGGTTTGATGCTCTCATCTGGCGGGGGCAGGGATGGTTGAGTTTCTATTAAAACCATATGCCCCAATGTGGCTTTTACAAATGTTAAAATTACACGTGACCTTTACACGTGTTATATTTCTAGCTCTTACCATCTAGTAACTGTACAGATGAGTAAGCCCTCGTCACAGCTGTTTTGTCTCTTCTGCCCAGTGTCACACGGCTGTCAGAAGAAGACAGGCATTGCTGGGGAAGAGGCTAAGACATGGAAGGAAGAGACTCATTGTGATGCGATTTGTGTCTGGACACGCTCTGAGCTTTTAAGGGATGGTGTGTGTGTGTGTGTGTGTGTGTGTGTGTGTGTGTGATTGTGTGTCTGTGTCTGACTAGACACAATGAGGCAATGAGACAGAATAATACCATTATATTCTTTAACTTGTCCTGTGTTCTTGTGTGCTGCATACATTGGGTCGGGGCACACACCCATACAATGCATCTCTGGCCAGAGGAGGATGTCCTTCAGTATTACTCTCTTCCTTGTTATTTTAGGACAGTCCTACTGAGCTCATCATGTTGTTAGGCAGGCCAGCCAGGGCCAGATCTTGGGATCTTTTCTGTCTCCACTCCCCAATGCTCAGGTTACAAGCGTGTTCAGGCACACCCTGCTTTTTTTGTTTGTTTGTTTTGGTTTTTGATTTGGTTTGGTTTGGCTTTCTGAGAAAGGGTTTCTGTGTGTAGCCCTGGCTGTCCCTATCCCGGATCTCTCTCTCTCTCTCTCTCTCTCTCTCTCTCTCTCTCCTCTCTTTTTCTCCCCCTCGTCCCCCTCCCCCCAGACCAGGCTGGCTTCAAACTCAGAGGTCCACCTGCCTCAGCCTCCTGAATGCTGGGATTAAAGGTATGAGCCACCATGCTGGGCTCCATGCCTTGCTTTTTTTTTTTTTTTAATTAACTGAGTATTTAATTAATTGAGTATTTCTTATTTACATTTCAAATGTTATTCCCTTTCCCGGTTTCCGGGCAAACATCCCCCTAACCCCTCCCCCTCCCCCTCTATATGGGTGTTCCCCTCCCCATCCTCCCCCCATTACTGCCCTCCCCCCAACAATTACGTTCACTTGGGGTTCAGTCTTGGCAGGACCAAGGGCTTCCCCTTCCATTGGTGCTCTTACTGGGCCATTCATTGCTACCTATGAGATCAGAGTCCAGGGTCAGTCCATGTATAGTCCTTAGGTAGTGGCTTAGTCCCTGGACGCTCTGGTTGCTTAGCATTGTTGTTCATATGGGGTCTCGAACCCCTTCAAGCTCTTTCAGTCCTTTTTCTGATTCCTTCAACGGGGGTCCTGTTCTCAGTTCAGTGGTTTGCTGCTGGCATTCGCCTCTGTATTTGCTGTATTCTGGCTGTGTCTCTCAGGAGAGATCTACATCTGGCTCCTGTCTGCCTGCACTTCTTTGCTTCATCCATGTTGTCTAATTGGATGGCTGTATATGTATGGGCCACATGTGGGGCAGGCTCTGAATGGGTGTTCCTTCTGCCTCTGTTTTAATCTTTGCCTCTCTATTCCCTCCCAAGGGTATTCTTGTTCCCCTTCTAAAGAAGGAGTGAAGCATTCACATTTTGATCATCCGTCTTGAGTTTCATGTGTTCTGTGCATCTAGGGTAATTCAAGCATTTCATGCCTTGCTTTTTATGTGGGTGCTGGGAAGTTCAAACTCAGACACACACACACACCACCCCCCATGCTTATACAGGAAGTTGTTACTCACCGAGCTATCCTCCCAGCTTCTTTTTCCTGTATTCTTATTTTTGTAATTGTTAATTGAAATAAACAAACATGTTGTCTTAATTACCCTTGGGTCTCTATGAAGAAACACCATGGCCAGGGCAACTGATGACAGCATTTAGTTGGGGGCTTGTTTATAATTTCAGAGGGTGAGGCCCTGACAATCAGAGCAGGAAGACAACCAGGCCTGGCATTGGAGCAGTAGCAGAGACCTCACATCTGATCCACAAGTTTTACGTAGAAGAAGAGAGAGATTGGGCCTGGCATGGGCTTTTTAAACCTCAAAGCCCAGCCCCAGGGGCATACCTCCTCTAACAAGCCACACCTCCTAATCCTTCCCAAATGGTTCCACTAACTAGGGACCAAGCATTCAAACATAGGGCCTGTGGGGCCATCCTCCGTTAGGTTACCACATGCATGTAAAATCAAACCCGTCTCTAACTTGGGACTTAAAATTTGTTTTTAAATTACTTCCACATCACCATGAACAGGCTTGACTGTGGAGTTGAAGGAATGAAAAACGACAAACAGATGGACCCATGGGCACTGGGAGAAGCTGGGTCGAGGGGACTGTGGGATCTCTGATGGAGAAACCACAGCCCCTCCCCAGAAGCTCAGCATGTTTATTATAGTGAGTCGAACAGAGAGGCGAGGTTGTTACACAGATAAACAGGCAGGGTTTATGGTACACAGTTGGATCAAGGAGACACTTAGCTAGTCTCAGTAGGAATGGTCTCTGCTGAGAGCAGTCCTTAGGCTGTGCACATGGGGATGGGAACTACGGTGGACAGGTCGTCACGTGCTATCACTGTCCACACATGCACCAGACTTTGCCATTTCCCTCTAAACTTTTCTCGGGGTCGGGGAGGCTTTGCCATTCCTACAGGAACAACATGGCTAAGCCCACATCAACAACACTTATTTGTTCAGAACTTCACACACTCAGGGCTTCCTTTGTTCCCTATAGTTAACACACACACACACACACACACACACACACACACACACACACACACACACACACACGAGATCCAAGGGACTGTTACACCCATGAACTTCTGCTTAAACGAAGCAGCAGTTTCGCAGAAAGTTACCTGGTGTTGATCTGTGTTTCATTTGTGGAAAGGGTTAATCCCTTGCCCTTTGTGGCTGGTTTCTGAACTGCAGTATCATTTTCCTTTGATGAGATTAATTAGCATGAAGCAGAATCTCTTTGTCCAGCTGACTGCAGTGCTTGTTCTCTCTGATGGAATACTTGCTGTGAGCTGAGCATGGCATCCTACATGCTCAGCAAATCAGCCCGTCCTTTCCCACCACCCAACTGCCCACTAGGAAGATGCCTGAAGACTCCACCCCATCTCCTCCTCCTTCTCACCTAGTCTACTGGCCCTGAGATAATTGTGCCTTTGTTTCTGGGAGCATCTCTCTCTGACCAGCCCTTATTTCCATTCTCCTGGTACCACATCATCCTCCTCTCTCTGGCCCTCTCCCCCTCAGCTTTTATCACCAGCAGCCCCTTAGGCCAATCCCGCCGCATACTCCTTCATGCATTACATGAACGAATTTCTTGAGGGCAGTGAACCACACAGTCCGCTGTCTCTTTTCAACAGTGAAAAAGAAGCCGCTCTCTAAACACATCTTTATTGAGATGTGATTTATGGACAACAAAGCTAACAAGTTTGAAGTCTACAGTTCCGTTTCCAGTAGGTTGTAGAACAATCCCTCCATCGCAATGGGTAACATTAGACATTCTCTTCATGCTAAAGAGAAATCTTCATCCTTTCATGGTGACTTGTCATTCCGGTGCCCTGCCCCAGCCCTGTGCTCTCCTTAATCTTAGATGATCTACTTCCCTGTTCCGGCACCATCTGCCTGCGCTGACATTGTATGTATCTTGTATGTCATTATATGTCATTGTATGTACAGGTGCCACACTGTATGTCATCTTTAAATTCTGGCTTCTTATACTTAAATAATGCTTTTGAGACTCATCCGCATTGTAGCGTCTGTCCGAGCACAATTTCTTTTTGTTACCAAATAACATTAAAGCGGATACGTGTGTCACAGCTTCTCTGTTCATCAGCTGGTGGACAGCTGGTTGTTTCCACTCTGTGCAGGCTCTGTATAGACATGTTTGCATCGCTCCAGGGCATATACCTAGGATTGGAATTGCAAGATTGTGGTAACTCCTTTCTCAGTGCTCGGCGGGACTGTCAAGCTTTTTCAAAGGAGCTGCTTCCATTTTTCTTTCCCAGCAATAAGGTCTCTGATTCCTTTCTCCTCGGCAGTGATTGCTTCTCTGCGTGTTTTATCAGAGTCACGGTAGTGAGCAGAGCTTTCTGACTGGGCAGGCTTCCCTAATGACTTCTCATACGCCACCAGCCATTTCTATAATTACTTTGAAATACCATTATAATCTGTTGCCCATTTTTATTTGTATCTCTTTATTTTGTGGAGCTAGGGGTTAGAGCCCTGGCCTGTCGCGCTCTAATTAGTCATTCTGCCACTGACCTACATCCCTCACCCATGGCCTTTTTAAATTTTTGATTATTTTGGCTTCTTATTATTGGGATGGAATATTCGAAGTGCAAACCCCACATCTGATGTGGAATTCACCAGGTTAGTCTCTGGTCTCAAAGGCACTGAGATCCACCGCCTCCTGCTTCCTGAGTGCTGGGTTAAGGTGTGCACCACCTCCAGGTGCCTCCGCTTTCCTTCTTGTGTCCTTCGAAGCACAAACGTGTTCAATTTTGATGAAGTTCAAGATGTCACCTGTTATTTTGTGTTTTTTATCAGCTTGAGTCTCACCGTTATCGTGAAGATCATCACGTGACTCAGGCTGCTTAACATTCTAAGTCGTCTAGTTCTAGCTCAGACATTCAGGCCCACAATCCACTGGGAGCTTATTATTGTGTGCGATATTAAGCATTTGCCCAAATCGATTCTTTTGTATGTGGATATCCAGTCGTTCCAGTGGCTTTCATTGATTTAAGAGACCATCCCCCACCCTGTTGAATTCTTTTGCTCCCTTTGTCAAAATTCAATTGAGCATAACTGTTAGGGCCTATGTTTCTGTCCTGCCGGTCTGAGTGTGTTTACACTGAATAGGTCTTGACTGCTGTAGCACTGCAGAAAGTTTTCAGATTGGGAAGCCTGAGTCAACTAGCTTGCCTCCTGCATTTCCCCCATGAATTTTAGCATTAGTCACAGGGAGGTTCTAGAATCCCCAGAAAGGCCCTGCTTCTAATAAAGTCCCCACCTCACACCTAGCGTAAAATTGGAAAAGGAAGACTGAGCAGGTATGCTTTGGAGTTGAAGGAGAGACAGGCCCTTTGAAAGATCTCACACCAACGGAGGGTGGGAATAAGAGAGCCAAAAAGTTTGGTAAACCTCCCACTCCGGAGAGGAATGTTTGTTCAGAGAGGGCAGTTTGCACTAGCGCCAGGGGATATTGTGAAAGATGATTGAAATGGCAAAGTCCATTGATGTCCCCAGAAGGCGAGAAAGTCTGAGTAAGCAGGGCCCTCAGTCTGCTGATTGTCACAGAGGATTCTCTTCAACCCAGGGAAGCAGCTGCTGCCTGCTTTCAGCAGTGCAAAGACAAGAAACAAATAATAAGGAAGAACTGTCCTCTGCCTTTCCCTGCTTTCCTCTGGGGCTCCTCTAACTTCTGTCCTGCTTTGTTCCTCCAAAAAGAGAGGGGAGAGAGAAAAGAAAGCCAAAGAGAGACAGACACGTGGAGACAGAGAAGAGGGGGAGAGAGAAAGTTAGAGATGCTGCGGATAGAAGAGGAGTCTGGATTTCTAAAAATTAAGAGGCCTGGGTAGGTGAGATTTGCACAATAGGCAAAGGCCCTTACCAGTCTGTCTGGTATTGATTTGAGGTCAATACCAGAACCCAATAAAGGTAAACAGAGAAACAGTTCTGCTGTCATCTCAGACCGCCACAGGAGTCCTGTGGCATGAGCCAAAGACCAGTCAATCAGTTAATCAGTCTCTCTATCTCTCTCTGTCAGTCTCTGTCTCTGTCTCTGTCTCCGTCTCTGTCTCTCTCTGTCTCTGTCTCTCTCTCTGTCTCTCTCTCTCTCTGTCTCTCTCTCTCTCTGTCTCTCTCTCTCTCTCTCTCTCTCTCACACACACACACACACACACACACACACACACACACACAGAGGATCCCCTAACCCTACTGTGTAATATAACAAAATGTCTTTAACATTACACAAATGACGCCCTGTGGCTATGTAATCCAACTTCTGGGAATTTGTCCCCCAAAAAATAACATGCAAAAGGGGTAGTGGGATATTAATGACAGCATTCTCTATGAGCATTTGCAAGGCTGGAAATAGCCATGTCTCTGAAACAGGAGCACGTTTCATGATACCATGGCGTGTAAAAACTGTGGCTAGTAATACCGAGGTCACAGAACTGCATCTGTGTCTGCTGTCAGCGTCATCTTCACCCGATTACTTGCTATGGACGCCCAGCTAGGGTTTCTGCTTTCCCTGTTCTCTGTTCTCCGCTCAACACACCCTCCAGAATCTGTCTTGTGCTCTAGTGCTTCCCTGGCCCCTTCTCTTTCAGGAGAAAAGCTGGTGGTTTTGCCTCAAAACAGGCCCTACCCAACCTGGCCTCCGCTGCCTTCCGCCTCATACTCCTGCTTTCTTGCACACTGCTCTCTGCCCTTCCCCGATGTTAGAGGCATCTTTTGCTCTTTTCAGCATCTCCCCAAAGATGTCCATTGGTCTGTTCTCTCAGGCCCCTTGAGCTCTTTGTTCTAACTCCACCCACACAGACAACTTCCTTTGGTGAAATCTCTGTCTTTCCCTAGCCCCAGATTCCAGGATCCCCTACTCCTTCTCCTGATTCATTCTTTAGCCGCATGGCTTACTTCCTGGGACTTATTTTAAGGGTTACTGTCCGCTCCCCTAAGGGACTGTGTTCTGGAAAAAAGTCCTTGTGTCCACTGCTGTATCATTGGTATCACTGGTGTCTCAGCTGTGCCTGGTGAAATGAGCTTTCTAATATGTATTAAATGACTGTAACTATAAAATTAAAACTTAGGAAAATGAGGCCTTGGTTTAGAAAGTTGGAAAGTATTAACTGTTCAGTGTGATGTGCAGAGGAGCTATTGAATAGAAGAAACGTGGACTCTGGTCCTGATGCTGCATCTTTCCAGTTGGGCACACTTGGACAACCTCTCAACTTCATCATCTATGAAGTAGCCATAATGAGGTATCCCTCACAGAATTGTTGTAAAGATGAGATGAGGAGTATACGCAACAGCCTGGCACACAGTAGGCACAGTGTGAGCACCAGGCACACAGTAGGCACAGTGTGAGCACCTGGCACACAGTAGACACAGTGTGAGCACCTGGCACACAGTAGGCACAGTGTGAGCACCTGGCACACAGTAGGCACAGTGTGAGCACCTGGCACACAGTAGGCACAGTGTGAGCACCAGGCACACAGTAGGCACAGTGTGAGCACCTGGCACACAGTAGGCACGGTGTGAGTGAGCATCAGGTTTCTGTTCTGAATATCCATCGGAAGAAACTGCAGAACTGGAAATAAGTGAGGGTCTCAAATGCAGGAGCTGTGCATTTTATAGTTTCCTGTTTAGTACAAGAGTCCTCCCTAAGCACTGCGTGCTTACAGTGGAGACCAGACAAAGGCCACCTGGGTGCTGGTTCACCTTTGACATGAGCTCTCTGGCACTGAGTCCTCACCTATCTGGCCTGTTTCCATGGTATTAACATTAAGAGGTTGTATTAAGTGACTTTTAGTCCATTAAGACTCGAGATGCCATAATTAAAACAGGCAAGCCATCCCACCTTAGCCTAGGCAAAGCTGCACCCTACCGTAGTCTAGCCTTCCGAAGACATGCAGACCAGATGTTTCCAATCAGACATAAAAGACTCCATTCTTTGGTATTTGAGGGCCAAAGGAAACTAGAGAATTTTTAAAACGCATACAGTAAATGAACTTTCCTTTTTCCCCTGATTTCTACATAGCTGCCCAGATGGTGTTCAACTTAAGTCACGAAAGAAAAGCACATATTACGCACCTTTGGGTTGGGATTTACTCTGTGAATCTATGGCCCTGAAGGAAAGTGTTTTTGTTTTAAGCCAAGAAGTCGATGCAGGCAATTCTCAACTACAACCCAGCACCGGCCCCGGGCACCCACACCGATGTGGCTGAAGCCAGAGCGCAGTGGAGAGTGGCTGGGAGGGATGTGGCTAACTTCCTCCCTCCTGTGGAAAGTTCCCTGGCCTTCCACAGTGTCTCACCACGGCAGAGGATGAGACGCCTGCTTTACGGGGCCCAGAGCTGCAGTCAGCAGGTTAGCAGCCCTGGCTTTGCTTCTCCGAGTGGGGGAGGGGTGTCAGCTGCTCAGGACTCCCTCCAGCGACTGACCACAAAGCTTTCAAACGCCCCGTTGGCAAGGCCCCTGACTTTACTCAGCTGAAAACTGAGGATCTCATCTGGGAAGGGTCAGTTAAAAGATGACAGCGTTGCCCAAAGTAAACAAAGGGGACAACCACAACCAAATCCTTCTGAGCAGCCTTTCTTTACAATTCCCAGCCCAGCCCGCCGGGGCTCCGGCTGAAGTCCCCACCCGCTGCCTCTGATGCCCCCATGAGGCCTTGTCTGAGTAAGCTTAGCTGACCTCAGGACTGCAGCCTGTAAGCCTGCCCTCCCTGCCCTCTCCCCTGAGCGCAGAGCTGTTGAGATTAGAGTTTAAAGCTGCAGCATGAAGACTAGCTCATTCTTCAAGATCACCGAACACAGAACAGAACACAAGAAATGAGTAAACGCTGCTTAGCGAGGTGGATCCAGAGGAAGTTTGGGGCCTGACCTGGTCTTTTTCTTCCTGGTCTATTCAGCACTCAGGTCCCTGTACACTGTTTCTAAGAACTATGAAATAAGAGGCTCTCTGTCCACTTTTCCTTTGCTGTGGAGCCAGAGTCTCTCCTGGAACTCACGCTGTAGAGCAGTCTGACTTCGAACTCACAGCCATCTGCCTGCCTCGGCCTCCTCCCAAATGTTGGGATTAAAGAGGTGCATTCCCTTGGGGGTTGGGGATTTAGCTCAGTGGTAGAGCGCTTGCCTAGCAAGTGCAAGGCCCTGGGTTCAGTCCCCAGCTCCGAAGGAAAAAAAAAAAAAAAAAAAAAAGATGTGCATTCCCACTTTATCTTTTTTTGAGTTTTATTTCTTTTATGTGGGCTTCACCTGCATATGTGAGCCTTATACCAGGGAGGCCAGAAGAGAGTATCTAACTCTCTGAGACTGGAATCCCAGATGATTTGGGTACTGGGAATTGAACCAGGGTCCTCTGCAAGATCAGACAGTGCTCTTAACCTCTGAGCCACGTCTCTAGCCCCATCTGTCTGCTTCTTGATTCTAAGAAAATCTTACTCTGTTGATCTTGAAGCCTGTCTAGAAAACAAATTTTGAATTTAGACTTGATCAAGAGGTCTACTAAGGCTTCCACTTCGTGTGCCTTGTTCACAAGATATGTTCAGGTTACTCCGAACTTCTTTAGAGCATTCTGAGGACAGCTGCTGAGTAAAGGAGAAATGGGCGCTCGGGACCATAAACCCCTGGAATCCTGTCACTACACTAGCTGTGTGGATTAATACACACAGATTATCTTCTCTAACACAGTGTTTGCTTTAGTCAGGGTTACAGGGTTACTGTGACTAAAGCAACCTGGGGAGGAAAGAGTTTATTCATCTTACTCTTTCTCATCGCTGTTCATCATTGAAGGAAGTCAGGACTGGAACTCAAACAGGGCAGAAACCTTGAGGCAGGAGCTGAGGCAGAGGCCATAGAGGGGTGCTGGTTACTGGCTTGTTCCTCTTCCCTTGCTAAGCCAGCTTTCTTAGAGAACCCAGGACCACTGCCCAGGGATGGCTCCACCCACAGTGGCTGGGCCCTCTCCCATGGATCACTAATTAAGAAAATGCCTTACAGGCTTGCCTACGGCTGAATCTTACTCAATTGAGCTTCCTCCTCTCTGATAACTCTAGCTGTGTCAAGTTTTTATAAAACCAGCCAGGACAGATTCTTCCTTATAATATCATGGTAGGGGGGAAGGTTCCCCTGGCATGCAACGCGGCTTGTGACAGGCCGCTCCGGCTTCCACCAATCCCCAGCCCTCGGACCCTGCTTGGCTCTGCTAGACAAGATAGGGAGGGCCCTGAGCCAGGGTGGTTGTGGCCAAGGTGCAGGGGAAGAGTGAGCAAGGAGAAGTCCTAAGGAGGAAAAGTCAAGAGGGAGGATAGCAGCAAAGAGCCACCGAGTGCCACACAGGGCCGGAGACTTTTGGCTTTGAATGGAAGGATATTCCTGAGCGTGAAAAAAGAACACGTAGATCCAAGACTCTGGTGCCTGGGAGATGCTCCGCCTGGGACGATATCTTTGCCACAAACCAGAATTTAAGCCTCTCCAAAATGTGTGGTAGAACTAAAGAAAAAGACACCAGCCAGCGGTCCTCAGAACTGCGGCTGGCTCCCTCGATAATTCCAGGCAAAGATTAGAGATCGCCACTGCAGCCCAAGATGCTTGATGTGAAAGCTTGGGCAGAGAATGGCGCGAGCTGCAGGCACCCA
Organism: Rattus norvegicus; assembly: GCF_021556685.1. Taxonomy (NCBI): domain Eukaryota; kingdom Metazoa; phylum Chordata; class Mammalia; order Rodentia; family Muridae; genus Rattus; species Rattus norvegicus. The sequence continues at coordinate 187,612,115 of NC_141535.1, forward strand.
CGTGGCTTCCTCACAACAGTGGCTTGGCCCTCCAGTCAGGGTTCCTAGCTAGCGCAGAATTGGCCTGGAATTTGACCAAGATGGCTGAAGCCAGGGGGAAGGAGCAAAGGAAAGGGAAAAAAAAAGTCAAGAAAATATTGCAAAACAACTGAAAAAGGATTGAAGGAATGCACAGGTTCTAAAACTAGTGAAGTCATCTGGAAAACCCTTCGCACTGGGAGGACTACATGGTTTCCTTGGACTTCATGATAGCGCTTTTTAGCAAATTAAATCGAACTGTACACTGCATACAAGAATCTTGTGGTGGCCGCAACACTGTAGTAATATCTGGGATTGGAAAAAGAAGTTTGTTGGTTTCTACTGACAGGTAATATAAGCGAGCATTTATCACACAGGCGAAACACACCTTAGCACAAAAATTCTGCTGCAAAATCGCACTCTTGTGTTCACCGTGAGGCAGAGACTACTACATTCTACACCAGCCTTCTGCTGGGTCTCAGTCAAAATACGAGTCACTGAAGAGGTTATGTAAATTACCTTTAAGCTCTGTATGCTCAACCTGTAATAAAAATTCTCTAAACTGACCACCATTTGCTATTTGGGAACTTATGTATGCACACGGAAAATTGTATTTTTGTGACAACTGCTGCAAACCATTGTCTTGCTGGGTCAAACACTGCCCACTGGATAGGAGAATTTTCTTACTTCAAGTACATGAGGTACTAAGAAGAGGACCATGGTGCATACCTGGCAATGATGTCATACCTTGGGCTGGGTTTTTTCTTAGACTCTTGAGAGCAGTGAAATAGTTAACTGCCACCAGATAACTTGCCGATGACATAGATCCAGATTTGGGTTTCGTTCTTTTTGTAACTAATAATGGAAATGGTGTCTTGTCCCTTTTTGCTCATGCAGATTCAAAGTGAAAATTAAAAACTCAAGTGTATGAAGTCATACTTCATAAATGATAGAGGTTTAAATTTAGGAAACATTGTATGGGTGTAGTAGTGACTGCAGAAGCCAGATAAAATGGCAGTTAGAAGAACAGAGCTAAGGGTCTTTCAATGGCGAAACAGACATCACACTGTTAAATGTGGCTTTCTTAGACTTTTTTGGGGGGGGGGAACGGGGGCTTCCAAGGCAGGGGGATTCTCTGTGTGGTCTTGGCTATCCTGGAACTTGCTCTGTAGACCAGGCTGGTCTCGAACTCAGAGATCCTCCTGCCTCTGCTTCCCCAGTTCTGGGTTCGAGTGTGCACCAGAGCTTTTCTAAATGCTGTAGCTCCATTTGCTGCAGTATTTAGTGACTTAGTAACATTTTCTGCACTTCTGCTAATTGAATCTGAGGGTACAGCATTTGTCAAATAGTCTTGATAAAAATGAAACTAAATATTGAAATAAATTTGTTATTTTTAATGAACAGATATTATCTTGGTAATTTTGTGGGAGGAACTATATGCTATACTTAGTGCAGAAACATAAGAAATTGTTAGTAGTTCCGGGACGGTTACTGTCCTTTCCCAGATGAGGAAATTTAGCCTCAGAAGTTTAAAGACGACGGTCATGTAAGGACTAGGAAGAGAATTAGAACTTTGCAACTTCCTAATTCCATATCAAGGGCATTGGCTGCCTCGTCACTGCATGTGGACACAGAGTCGGTGGCTCTGGGCCACTGTCAGATAAGAGTGTGTTCTTTGTTAGCCCACACATGCAGAGGGCAGGAAATGGATGCCTCAGGGGTGAGGTCGCTTTTCATGTGCAGCTTTTTTTTTTTTTTTTTTTGTAAACCAATAACAAAGGCTAATCAGATACCAGTCAAGGGCATTAAGGCTGCCAGTAATCTCTACCACAGACCAAAGGATGCTGACTGGTCCCCAGGGGTAGGTCTGCGATGCTTAGAAACGCTCAGTCTTCCTTTTCTCTGGGACTACATCCCACTTCCTTGACGCTCAAACAAGCATTGCTTACCTTGATATTGATTGAGCCTTCTTCACTCTCTGGGGCTACACTTTTGGGGCATTATCTGATTCCCCTGAGGACAGTGAGTGCCAAAGCAGAGCACCCCGAATGATGAGCTGAGGTGGGCACTAGGAGGGAGTATGTGAAAGCTAGCTCCCATGTAGCTCCTGTTTTAAAATCTAAAGAAGAGATTCAGCTTCACCAACACTGAAGTAGCACAGCGTAGGGTGTAGACAATCATTAGTAAGTGAGGTGGCTGGGGTGTGCACTCAGTCTTTGGGTTTTGTTTGCTAACAGTGCTCGGAGCTAACTCTCAGAAGGAAAGAGAGCTCTTCCGGGCAGGGCATGTCTTGTTCTAACTGTATCCCCCACCCCACCCCTGAATCCTTTGCTAGCACTAAATGATCGGTCCCTGGTTAAAGGGATGTAACCCTTATGAGAACCCGATTGACTTTCTTTTTCCCTTCCTTGTGCCATCCACTTGGCATGAGCTATGTCTTCTTCAGTATTCTGCCGAGACCTGACCAGATAACAAAGCTGCTTGAGAAGTGTGAACTGGACGTTGTCACGGAGAGGAAGATGGAGGCATGTAATATTTTACGTGTTTCCACGTGTCCCCGAGGCAGCAGTTACTGTAGGTGGGCAGACGTACACTACGCAGAGGCACAGCGGAAGGGAAGCACCACAGGACTCATGGGTGTGACACGCTGGGCTCAAAGCTGTGCAACCTGAGGAATGGGGGCTGGGTACCTTCAAATGGCACTGCCCTGCAGCTCCCCCTCACAGCGGCAATGGCGGAGGCAGGTTTGGGGAGAAAGAAAACCCAGTTCTGCTACTGTCCTGGTCGGGTGATCTTGGGCAAGTCCCCAGCAATCCCCACCTTTTACCCCAGGAAAATGGTTCTCTTCCTGCACGTTAAGTGAGACTGGGTGGTTTTGGAAGACTCTCCATGTTCTAAAGCAGCCCTGAGTATTAGTGAAACATCTGATTGATGAAAGCAACTGACATTTTGAGTTTATAAGGTTGGATGAGCTAAAAATACCATATTGCTCCCAAATCTTCCATGGCCCATGACTGTCTCGCCTCAGGCACTGGCTGTCCATGCAATGCCTCTGGACCATCCAGTAGTTAGAGTACGGCATGCGGCTACTTCCAATGTCTGTTAAGTCCATAATATGTCAAGGACAAACAAGTAATGAAATAGTACACAATATCATACATATATCTACAAACAAACGTGCATACACACCTATGCATAGAAAAGATCTGAAAAGAACCCACTATATTCTTAAGAAAACCTTTAGATGTATGGGTTGAGTGTGTATGGGTGTTTGGTTTGCATGTATGGCTATGAACACTTGTGTACCTGGTGCCTGAGGAGGCCAAAATGGTTGTGAGCTGCCATGTGGGCACTGAAAACGAAACCTGGGCACTTGGAAGAACAGCAGATGCTTTGAACTGTGGAGGTGTTCTCCATCCTCTTTAAGTTCTATTGGATCGTTTGCTTTTAATAAACTAGTCTAGGAGTTAAAAATAAGTGTTTTTAGTCTAAGCTTTAAAGCCTTGTACAAATGTCATAATCTCTGTAATAAGGGAGCCCAGAGTCTTCAAGAGGCAGCTTTACCAGAAACCAACCTCTGAGCTCTGTAATGGAGCCTCTGCTAAAGGCTTGAAGGCCCAGAGACTCTGTACAGATCAGAGCTACATGGGAGCACCTGCTCGCATCATCTGAGAGTTTCACTGAATTACCTCGGGTAACTGGGGCTTTCCCCAGCACTTAATGAGTTTGGTTTTCTACACCAGGCTTTTGAGCTAAATGATCTATAGGGACCTTTCTACTCTAAAGTCCAATGATTCTGAGTAACACTCCATGCAAAAGACCTGCATACAAAAGCAGACATATCATATGGAGGCAAGGCAGTAGTTTCATTCTTGCCACAAAGAAAGTGAAAGTTCATGTAACCCCCCATCTCTCCTCCTTCTCCTTTCCTCCTCACTCCTTCCACTATTTATTTAAACTACAACCTTCCACTTCAGAAGTTGAACATTCAGATCTGTATTTCGTAGCCTCCCTTGCAACTGTGAACAGCATGAGGATCTGCCTTGGATATTGGCTCAGGGACTCAGACCCAGAGCTGCACTGCTGGTGGCTCAGGTGTCAGGGCCCAGCAGCCAGCACTGCCATAGGCCCAGCAGAGCTGTCCCTGCCATGCAGGCCTTGGCATCTTTGGGAGCTGTTGACCTGTACTGCTTTTAAACCCAAGCCTGCCATTCTTCCTGACTTCTCATATCCTCTAATAAATTCCTCTCTTGGCTTCAATTAGCCTGAGTTGTTTTGGTTTCTCTTGGCAACTCCCACCCCTGCCCCCTCCTGGCTGACATACTTATTTTTTAAAAGAACATGGACTTATTGCATCCCTCACAGATACCCCCCAGACAGGGTTTCTCAGTGTAACAGCCCTGGCTATCCTTGAACACATTCTGTAGATCAGGCTGGCCTGGAACCCATAGAGGTCTGTCTGCCTCTGCCTTCAGAATGCTGGGACTAAAGACACGTACCACCATGCCAGGCTCAAACATGTACTTCTCTTTACAGTAGAAAATAGACAAGAAAAAGATATACTATCCTTTCTCTTTCATGACCCCCTCATCCACCTAGATCCTTTATTTAGAATGCATACACCATGACTAGTTCTTATGGCCTCCACACATGTGTATTTCTTTATTCAGAATGTATATAACACGACTAGTTCTTATGACCTCCACACACACTGTATCCCTTTCACTGTGTATATTCATTGGACCTATTATAGGTTACATAATGTAATTTTCATATATATGTTCAGTTTAATTCAAGCCTATTCTCCACAGGCTCCCTTCTCCCCTTTCCCTCCCTTTATATGTCTACGTCCATGTCATATTTATATGCATGATGTTATGGGACTACATAAAATCTGAGAGCGACTTGTGAGAGAAAACACACTTGTTTTTCCAAGACTGATTCAATTCACTTAATGTGGTTATTTCTAGTTGTATTCATTTCTGCCAAGAGACATAACTTTGTCCTTCATGGCTAAAAAATATATTCTGTATACATTTATCACATTTATTTATTTATTTATTCATTTATTCCTCTGTTGTTGGAACCAAGACTGACTCTGAAACGTAGTTATTATTGAGGAGCACCATGCAAACATCTCTACAGAGTGTGTGAAGACACTGGAGTCCTCTGGATATGTATCCTCGAGTGCTATACTTAGTGCATAATCTAGACCCATTTTTAGCTTATTGACAGACTTCCATGTCAGTTGGACCAGTTTGCATTCCCGCCAGCGATATACAAGGCTTCTCCTTTGTCCGTATCCTCACAACATCCGTTCTTATCTTGCTTTCTTACTAAGTGCCACTGGGACTGGGATGGGATGGACTCCCTTCCATCCCTCTGATGGCAGTGTGCTGCTGCCCACTTACAAATGTTCATTGCCATTTGTACCTGATCCTTTGAGAGCTGCCCATCCCTTGTGTCAGCCCATTTGTTGACAGGGTTTTGTGATTCCTTGCTTCTCCGTGTTCTCTAGAAATTAATCCTCTGTCAGACATATAGCTAGAAAGCCCACCTCCCACTATGCAAGTTGATCCTTCACCTGATAAATCCTCTCCTTGGTTATGTGGACATTTTAACTCAGGATCTTCCATTTAACAATTGTTGGAACTATTTCCTGAGCCACTAGAGGCTCAGTCGGAAAACTCCTACCCAATCCATATTCTGGAATATTTTTGTACCTTTTTCCTCTAACATTTTCAGGGTTTTGGGTCTTGTTTTATGGCACTCTAAATTAAGTCATTTGGACTTGATCGTTGTGTAGGGCTATGGGGATCTAGTTTGACTCTTCTATGTGTGGACGCCCATGTTTCCCAGAGCCTTACTGAAGAGACTGTTTTACAGGCAGCTTTGTCAAAGCCACTCTGCTCTGCTCTGTCTCTTACAGTCTACCCCACCGATTATTTAATTGTTGAGATCTTTCACTTCCTTGATTATGTTTATGCCAAGTAACTGTTTTGTTTCTGTTTGTTTTAGAAAATTTTGAGTGGAGTTGTTTGCATGAGCTTACCTGCTTTCTTGCCTTCTTTCCTTCCTTCCTTCCTTCCTTCCTTCCTTCCTTCCTTGTTTGCTCGCCTGCTTACTTCCTTTCCTAGGACAGGGTCTCTCTAAGATGCTCTTGGCTGACCTAGAACTCGCAGAGATTCCCCTGCTTTCCAATTCTTGGATTTAAAATGTCTGCCACCAACCAGGTAGAGCTGCTGAATCCATATGCTATTTTTTTAATTCTGCTTAGATGAAAGTGTTTATTGATTTGGTTTTTTTGGGGGGGGTCTTTAGGTGGACTCCTGTTTGGAATCATATCATTTTCTAAAAGGGATAGTTTGACTTCTTCCTTTCTTGTTTGTTTCTCTTCTTTTCTTGTCTTGTTGCTCTAGCCAAGACTTTAAGCACTCTATTGAGTAAGAGTTGAAAAATTCAGGGACTGGGGAGATGCCTCTTCAGTTAAAAGCAATTGTTGTTCTCTCAAAGAAAGGTTGTGTTCCTAGCACCACATGGTAACTCACACCCGCCTGTAACTCCAGGGGAGTCCAACACCTTCCTTCATTTTCCTGGGCAACTGCCTTCATGTGCAGATCATAGAGACACAGACACACACAAGTTTCAAACCTTTTAAAAAGTGAATCTTAAACAAAAGAGTAGAGAAAGCATACACCTTGTTTTCTTCCTGATTTTAGTAAAATACTCTGAATTTTCACCATGGTGTTGACTATACATTTACCTATTAGCTACACATGGCTAGACCGTTGTCCTGGTTTGTTGTTCCTCTGCTCCTAGCATCTTTGGGACTTTTATCATAAAAGGATGGTGGATGTTGTCAAAAGCCTTTTGGAGTATTAAGATGATAATGTGATGTCTGTCCTTGAGTCCATTTATGTTATATAGTGCATTTCTTGATCACACAGAATAAATCACAGGATTAAACCATCCTGGCAGTGCCCCAGAGATATTCTGTGTGGACACAAACTTATCTTTATTCTTAAGGAGCGTGCATGTATGTCATTCCATACGTAGTTTTCCATAAATTGTCTTTTTAAAGTAGTATGTATTAATTGTGCAATCTAACAGGTTCCCTGTGACATTTTCAGATATGAGTGTAAGCACTTTGATCAGATCATGTCTTTCTTTCAAACTTAACAACAATACACATTAGAAATTATGACACAAGTATAAAGTTGCTTTGTTCTTTTCAATGATGATTCAAATCTTTCAATGAATACAGTATAATTTATGTAGCCAGTCTGCTACTGTGAATGGTTAAGCTGCTTACACTTTTGGGGACTATGTGCAAATGCTTCAAGGAATCCTTGGAAGCAGGCCATGGTGTCCAGTGCAAGTAAATTGATAGGATAGATTTCTGATGGAGAAGTTGTTTTAGTCAAGAGTATAACTTCTTAATTTTGAAAGTACCAAACTTCACTGCAGTTTATGAGACCACTAACAATGTTTTAGAGGCTGGGAATGGCAGTTCATGCTTTTAATCCCAGTACTCAGGAGGCAGAGTCAGGCAGATCTCTGTGAGTTCAAAGTCAGCCTGGTCTATATAACCAGTGTTGAGACAGCAAGGGCTATATAATGAAATCCTGCTCGAAAACAAACAAAAAGCAAACAAATTATTTTAGACTTCTCTTATCATCAAATCCTTACCTCATCACCTATATCACCAGATTTTTATAACTTTATAAAGTTTTGCTTTTTTATTTAAAGTATATTTGAAACTGAACACTTTTCAATATTCAATGGCATATAATTTTTACTAATGACTTATGACTTTTATCACTAATTTTCTATTGGAATTTAACATGTTTTAAGTTGCTTTATAAGAAAGCCATATTTCATTTCATTTTATTTCATGCCAATATTTTCCTAACTTATTTTTTTGTCATCTAGCCTTGTTTGTTTTATTCAATTTGTCTTCTTTGTCTTGCCAAAAAGTCTTTTAATGCATTTTGGCTCATTGCTCTCTATTAGCTTAAGAGGGTTTCCAGTTGAGAAACCTCTCATTTCTAATATTGAAGTTGCAGTTACAAAAAAACCAACACTTGATACTTCAACAAGTACAATGTGCTCTACTTCTTCCCAGACCTCAACCAAAACTTAACAGTGGTTAAGCATGACACTCTCAAGGTATGAAAGCCAAGAAAGAGAGAGAAATGAAAAGAAAGAGAAAAAAAAGGCACAAACCAAAAAAAAAAAAGTCCTCCTTCTATCCTGTCCATATCTAAGCACTGTGACTAGTTTCTCCAGTGTGTTTCCAGGGTCTCTTTATGCACATTTAAGCAAATAATAGGCACCAGTGCTTTACAGGAAAAGACAACAAAGACATCAACATGTAAAGGAAGACAGCATGATGTGTTTGTTTGTTTGTTTGCTTATTATGCGTAGGTTGACTTTGTTTCATTATTCGTATGCTATTTGTACTACTGTTCTATTGTGAAGAGACACCACGAGCAAGGTAACTCTTTAAAAAAGAAAGGATTTAACTGGGGACTTGCTTACAATTACAGAGGGTTAGCTGATGATCATCATGGTGGGAAGCAACAGGCATGGTACTGGAGCTGGAGCTGAGAGCTTCACATCTTGAAAGAAAAGAGAGACTGGACTTGATGTAAGCTTTTGAAACCTCAAAGACCACTGCCAATGACACACCTCCTCCAACAAAGCCACACCTCCTAATCCTTCCCCAACAGTTTCACTAACTGCAACCAAGCACTCAAACATATGAGCCGGTGGGGGCCCTTCGCATTCAATCCACCATACCCAGACTGGCCTTAAACTTGTAACTCTCCTGCCTCTGCCTTTGGAGTGCCAGGATTACAGGTGTTCATTGCCACTTCAGTACAAGACCATTTTTCTTAAAAGATTTATTTACTTTGTATATGAGTACATTGTTGATGTCCTCAGACACACCAGAAGAGGACTTTGGATCCCATTACAGATGGACGTGAGCCACCATGTGGTTGCTGGGAATTGAACTCAGGACCTCTGGAAGAGCAGTCAGTGCTCTTAACCACTGAGACATCTCTCCAGCCCAGCAAGATCATTTTTAAAGCTAGAGACAGATGCGTGGACGGAAACTAGATCAAGAGACCTGAGCAAGTTGAATTCCAGGTCTGTGTCTGAGGATATCGCAACAGCACACTTTCCCTTTCATAATCCCCAGATGCTAGACAGTTTATGGACTAGGTACTGGGAATATGGATGAGGTTATAGCTAAAGCAAGATGAAATGGAAGTTATTGCAATGAGACTCCAGAACTGCATCCTCTAGCTGTTACCTGGTGGTGGACTGTGCCTTCCATGCAGGCTCCAGTGACTAGAAGCTTTTCGTCTGGCAGAAGAGAAAAGATAGGGAAAGCAAGCGTGGCTGTGTGGAAAGACAAGTCCATGAAAACGCTGAAAAGAAACGATCCAAAAATTACTCAGAGGCGCATCTTACTTTCCTATTGCAAATATAGAAGAAAACCTTTAATTTGGGACTTACTCTTGCAGAAGGTATGTCCATTATCATCATGGCTGGGAGCATGGCAGCAGGCAGGCACCCACTGTGCCAGAACAGTGACTGAGACCTACATCTTGAAATGCAACCATGAAACCCTGGGAGTAGTGTGAGGGAATGCTTTGAAACCTCAATGTATGCTCCCAGTGAAACATTTCCAGTGATAAGGCCACACCCCCTAATCCTTACCAAACAGTTCCACTAACTGGGGACCAAGTTTTCAAACAGTTGAGTCTGTGGGGGACATTCTCATTCAAACAACCACAGCCACTGAATGGAGATGAATCAGTAGGTAGTGTCTGTTGTGTAAGAATGAGGATCTGAGTTCAGGTCACCAGTTCTGTCTGTGGTTGCAGTGCCTCCTCTAGCCCCAGTACTGGAGGGGAGAGAGGAGGAAGACAGATCTAGCAGGTCTAGCTGTAACAAGAAGCTCTAGATTCAGTCAGAGTTCTTGTCTCTGAAAGGGAAGGTGGAAAGCAATAGACACCTGACTTCCATCTCTGGTCTCCACAAATGCATGCTGGGTTAAGTACATTGCCGCCACCACCAGCACTACTCCATCATCTACAACACACACACACACACACACACACACACACACACACAGACACACACAGACACACTCACACACAATCTGCTTCTAAGTTATTACCTTTAGGGCTGAGGAAGGTATTTATTTTATCTCTGTTTGGTCCTTAGATAAGGGTTGCTCTGGGGAAGAGGGCATTAACTTTGCAACACTTCCTGAATGAATCTTTGGTGGCTAGGGGAAAGAGCCAGACAAAAAGATAGATGAGCTGGGAATCGAGAAGACACTGATATGGTGACTGCCAAGTGGACAAGAGCAGGGCACACAGGGCAGTGTCTCCACTCTCCCTCTGCTTTCTCGCTCACTGGAGGATGAGCTCCCAGCAAAACAAAGGAGCAAATCCAGAAAGAGGGGGAGGTGCAAAGGCATCAGGGTACTCAACACAGAAAGAAGGAAAGCCCCAGGATGCGGTAAAGAGATATCCCAGCTTGATAACTGGCCCCAGGCCTGATGATCAATGAGTATGGTAAGAGTGGGTTGCAAGGCTCTAGATCAGAGCAGCTCTTTCTAATTGACAGGATGCCAGGCTGTTTTAAACAGCTAGGGGTAGAGTACAGGTTGTTAGTGATGTATACATGTAAGCAAGAGGCATATGGAAAATGGTACAATTGATGCCAGAGAGAGAAAAATGAAGAGAGAAGATGTAATCAGAATGTCTTCATAACATAGGTGCAAACAGTGCTTGCTTTCTTTCTTTTCTTTCTTTTCTTTCTTTCTTTCTTTCTTTCTTTCTTTCTTTCTTTCTTTCTTTCTTTCCTTTCTTTCTTTCTTTCTTTTCTTTCTTTCTTTCTTTCTTTCTTTCTTTCTTTCTTTCCTTCCTTCCCTCTTCCTCCTCCTCCCTTCCCTCTTCCTCCTCCTCCCCCTCCTCCTCCTCTTCTGTCCTTGGTAATGTAAATACTGAGTATTAGGCTAAAAAAATGCAGGTGTATAAGGTCAGGAAACACATGTGTCATGGATTATGGGTAGGGGTGAAAGTTAAATCCCCACCTTCTGCAGTGAAAGTCACTAGAGAAGGAGACTGAGAAGTAGCCATTTTGAGGTATGCTAATTACAACAAGCAGAGTTAGCTAGAGAAGGCCTGAAAGAGCACTCCTCTGGGGTTGAGAAACTTGGAGGGGGGTAATTTTTTTGGTAGGGGCAGGTGATATAGAACAACTGTTTTGCTTATTAAACTGCACATGCTAAACTTTGATATAAATGAACAACCTATCCTTCTCATCTTCATGAATAAAGGAGAAGGTGGGATGGAAACTGTATTCTGTTCCCAGCTAGTAAGGACAGCGGGTGGGTAAAGGAAACTCTCCTGTTCCATTAGCCCTACAGCGTCACAAGCTGGTGTCTTTCTATCTCCTGTTGGGACAGAAAAATGTATGAGCAACTGGAAAGTTTGTACTCTAAGATCTTTAAAAGACCTGTTCATGTAAAACTGACCTGGAATCAGGACTTGAACATTCGATTTATAGTCATAATTTTAAAATCACAAGGACACACTTGGAACTGATGTATATGTGACTAAACTTGCTTTGTTTAGGTACTCAGTCCTTTTGAGACGATAGCATCTGCTACTTTCTCTCTTACATTTGCTTATTTATGGTATGCGTGGTGACATATGTGTGGTATGGCATGCAGAGGTCAGAGGAGAGCTGGCAGGAGGCACACCTCCCCCTCTACCAAGTGGTTTCCATGATGGGCCACTGGCTGTCAGGCTTGGCAGCAAGCACTTTAGCCTGCTGGCCCAGGTCCTGCCTACCACCTTCTATTTGCAGGTAAAGTACCCAGGAGTGGAGCCTCTGGAAGGCAGGTTAGTTCTGCTTTCTCTTATGTAACCTTTTAGGCACAGGTTCTTCCTATCTTAGAATGAAGATGCTCGCAATTTCCAATTGAAGATAAAGTTTAAGAAGCAATTTTAGTAGCTCCCCCTCCTTTTTTTTTGGTTTCCCAAAACAGTGGTCCTGTCTTCCTTCCCTTTCTTCCCCTCACTGAATACCGCTCCTGAGAGTCCTGTGTCTGGCTCTCCCCCAACTCTCCCGCTGTTGCCCTGAGTCTGCTGCTGTCTCAGAACTGTCAAGGGACCACTTGACCCACTGGCCGACGCCTGTGACACCAGCCCTGGGGAGGCTGAGCAGGGGGATTGTGAGTTCTCAGCCAGCATGGGAGAGAAAGAGAAAGGAGTGGGGTAGTCATTGCTGAATGACTGAAATCTCCTAAGTCCCCTTCCTTCAGCCTCCCCCATGCCCGGAACCATTCTTCTAAGTCACCCTTCTGCTTTTCCTTCCTGTCTCATTCTCGTTCGGCTGACTCTTTCTCTCTCACTATTGAGTCCCTGACCCCCGCCCCATCTGCCAGTGTCTCCAGCACCATGCAGTGTTCCTCTCGCTCACTACTCTCTGGTGACAGTGATGTTTCAGTTCCTGTACTGTATTAATCTCTACATGGCCTCAGGACCTGTTCCCTTTACCTGGATCACTTCCCCTGCCACACCCACACCGCCTCCACTAAAGCCCCCCATCTGGCTGCCCACCCCCAACTCCACTTCAGGTCTCAGCTTCCTGTCACCTCCTCAGAGTGGCTCTCACTTAGGGCTTTATTTTCCTCCCTGTTGCTTACCATTCTGTTCTCTCCTTTCTATTTTAAGGGTTTTTTTTTCTTTATTTATGTGGGTTAAACTGATAAAAGTCATTGTTATGTGAATATCTACCTTTCTCTTCAAAGAATGCATTGCATGAGGCCAGGATCTGT